>NC_063193.1:2260459-2565677 GCF_017589495.1 Alosa alosa | reverse complement strand
GGTAAGTGATCACTACAAATACATGGGGGTGTTGACCAAATTGTGTATGCCAAAAGACGCAGAAGTGGTGGAAAACACTTTTTCTCAGTCAGTAGTTTCTTATTATTTCAAGTTTGGCAGCGCAATGCAGAATCTGGTGTTGAATCTAGAGGTAGCTACAGCCTGATAGACTTTAGAGAAAATCTATCACGACAACTGGCAAGCATTTCCGTCGATACAGTTTTTCAGCCTCGTCTTCAGCTGCTCAAAATACTACTCTGTTGTCTTTCCATCAAGTCCACATTTGTTTACAGAAGGAGTCACAGAGAAATTGTTAGCTTTGTTATAAAAAACTTAAATAATAAAACTAAAGTAGCTTGTATGGCCCTGGAGTGTAACGATAGGTGACTGTTTTATTGTTAAACAAAATTGCTTTCAGATTTGGCATTCTGTAGAAGGGGATGCGTTTTGTAATAGCTCTTCTGTGTTCAACCTCCAGGTCCTCTACCCCACCTTTCCCTACCCTCCTCTGTGTGAGTGTGAGTTTGTATGAATATGTGTGTATGTCTGCATTCTCCACAGGCTTGTTCTATGTAATCTACTTTCAAATGTTTAGAACACATTGATTTTTGACTAATGTTGAAGTTGATTGCATTCCTAGCTTTTCATAAATAATAATACATTTTATGTATGTATATAGTTTTCATATTAAATTGATTTATATAAGGAAGTTGTATCTTTTGAATCAAATGTATTTTATGTCTCTTCCGAAATGGTCTTAAATATACAGTATATTTACTTCAAGTATTACTGGTAATGTATGTTTTTTTAATGTCATTCTTATTGACTATCATTTGGTTATATACAAATAAATGGTTTATTCTTATAGACCAAATACATCTAAATCACTGATCACTAAATGTATCATAACTTTTGAGAGGTTAAGGATATTCCAATTCAGTTCAATTCCAATTTTTTTGTTAAGGGAAAAAGCAAAACTTAAGAGAAACCTTAAGACTTATCATAATTTCACTTAGGGAAACCCTTAAATATAACTTAGAAGTTTAAGGGAAATGGACATTTTTATGGAAAAACTTATGAGGGGGTTTTATGCAACCAGGCACAGCACTTCACCACGCTAGTTAGGGAAAAATAAACAAACTCCATGGTGGGATGTCTCAGGAGATAAATCTAATTTGTATAGGTTTATTGTTCCTGTTTTGTTCACTTAAATTTTGTAAATCTGGCAGACAAACGTGTAAGCTCAAATATCATAAACCTTTTGCTAAAGAGAGTTGTGAACTGCATATGGAATGCTTGGTCACAATGTCATACAATTTTTAAAACATTTTATTGATAAAATTCAATTACCTCCAAAATTGTCATTACAGAGAAGAAAAGCAACAGGAAAGCTGGAGCAAAGATGAGCCGGTCCAATAGGAGTCTCTTAATCATGCAGAATGGCACAGAGGCAGGCAACAGTAACTCTACCAGCTGGTAATAGTAGTGGCTCACAGGACCAGTCACACACAATCTGCAACCATATCAACAACAAAATTGATCATTTTTAAAAACATAATTTTGACACTGCATCATATAAGGTTCAAAGTGAGAATTATGGCTCACACTATTCTCACATTTAGGTAGTTAACAATATACTATGACAAAATTGTTAGATTCTCTGGTTGTTGCGTTGTGTTTTAGTTCTAATGTCTGTATTGAAGATGGTCAATAAAGCTTGACGGCGGGATCAGGATTGGCGATTAGATGATGATTTATTGTAGATGGTACAACAATGAATAACAGAACACAGGCAACACAGGCACACAAGTCTCAAACAGTAAAACTGAGTCCAACAGTTGTGGTTGTTATTAGAAGCGGCTGCTGAGCCTTCCGACAGAAGATGCTCCTCGGGTCGCTTCCTCGATCCGTCACCGAGTCAAAACCTAAGACAAAGCCTGTTATACTAAAATACAAACGTCAATCATGCCAACGTGGCAGGTGCCAACCAGTGTACACAACCCGGCCCTGGCCAGATGGAGATACTAGCCTGAATAGGCAGACATGCTGTCTCCCTTGGCCCATGTTTTATCACTGATGTTCCTCGGATGTTCCTAAACATCGGCCTGTATGACCTTCCTGCTGGCACACAGGCCTAATGCACAGTTATGTACAATAATATGGACCTCTCCCTGTTGTATACTACACAAAGTAACATATGAACACATCAGAATACAGTAAGAATACCCCAGAATTCTACAGTCCCCCCTCTTGATCAATCAAAAACAAAGATTTTTATAGATCATACAAAACAAATAAACAGGAGTCTGATGTGGTCTAAAGAACAGATAACAAACCAAGCATTACTTCTCAGGCACTTTAAGGAACAGAAAAGAAGTGCAGGCACCTTGAAAGAAAACTTAAAAACTGATTATGTTGCTGATGATTTTATCTCACATTCTAAGAGTCAAAAGAAAAAGAAAACAAAGTCTTTTGGAAGTTCAGGAAACCGGCCGGCAACTGTTCAGTTCAAAGGCAAAGTCTCTGTCCCAGATGTTGTCTGTGGCTCCCGGCAACCTCATAGGCACATGTGGAGTGAAAAGAAAGAGCAGTATCAGTTGAAGGATAGTCATGAAAACAACAGTGTGTATATATATATATATATATATATATATATATATATATATATATATATATATATATATATATATATATATTATATATATAAAATCCTCTATTATAGGGGTGTAGCATCTTCCCAACCCTGGTCCCCCAGTGAGTCCCCAGTTAACCCGTAGCTGCGTGTTCAGCTCCCTTACGGGTGTCCCCAGAAACCCACCTCTAGAACCAGGACTACAGGATTACTCCCCCCTCTCGATCTAGCTTAACTGTAATCATTCTCAAAAATCGGCAATTGCAATCGTATCCTTTAGATTAAACATTTCATATATCAGTAATTACACATATTTAATAATCAAAATCAATTATAAGACTTATCTAAGTCTATAATTTTTCATAACATGAGTTTGTGTCAAGAAGAGTCCACTACCACAGCACTCTGAGCATGCTCGGGTTCTCAAAGAAAGATTCTACTCTCGGATCCCTAACCTTTCATTTCTCCTGACGTCATAAATTCCCTGTCAAAATGAAAGTCTCCCGTGAATCTTCCCCCCTCTAGTTCACACCTCACCCCTAAAAGAAGATCGGCGGAAACTCAGATAGAATTCGTACCCAAGCGTGTCATGTTTCCGGCGGTTCTATTAGTTTGCAATGGCTCGCATGTATCCACTTTTCTCTCACCCTGGACCTTCACTGCCGACTGTGTTATCAACAAAATCTGATATGGCCCATCGTACTTTGCCCCTTGCGCTAACCTTTGGGGCTTGTGAATCATCACCCATTGTCCTGGCCTCCTTCCTGAGGGTCTCCCCAGGCCTCTTCCTGGTTAGCCGCTGTTTGGACTGCCTTCGTCAATTGCACACAGTAAGTCAGCATCGCATCCGATGTCAGGTGGATGTCGGCTTTCCTCAAATCAATCGTTCCTGGTGCCGAGAAAGGCCTGCCAGTCACAATCTCGAATGGGCTGAGTCCAGTGTCTCTGTTGCTTGTAGCTCACATGCTACACAAGACCGCTGGTAAGGTGTCAACCCAGGGAATGCCTTCTTGATGTTTCCTGGTCAGCCGTTCCTTCAAAGTCCGGTTCGCTCACTCCACTATCCATTCTGGATGGTATGGGCAGTTCAGGGACCAGTGCACACTCAGCATGCGGGCCACCTCGGCGCAGACTGCTCCAGTGAAGTGTGTTCCGTTGTCTGAGCAGATCTGTTCCGGCAATCCGTATCGGGGAATGATGTCTTTCATGAGGACTTTGGCACTGTGTAGTGCAGTTCCAGATCGTGCAGGGAATGCCTCAATCCACCTGGAGAACTTGCACGGGACAACCAGAACATCTCGGTAGCCTTTGCACTTGGGAAGAGTGATGTAATCTATCTGGAGAACTCTGAATGGTCCTGGTGGAGCTGGTGTCTTCAGCATTGGCCACTTAACCTTCTTGTCGTGATTGTTTTGCCGACAGGTGACACACCACTTGACGATGTCTGTGGCCGTTGCTGTGAACTTCGGTGACCACCAGACCTGTATGAATCTGTTCCTTATCTTTCCACCCCACGTGTCCAAGTGAATGAATTTGCGCGTCAGATATGGCAGAAGACTTTCTGGAGCCACTGTTCGTGTTCCAAACCTCCACAAGTTGTCATCATGGAGCTTCGCCGCATTTTCAATCCAAATCCATTTTTCTTCTCGGCTCGAGCTGTTCTGCATGTCTATGATGTTGGCCAAACTTTCCCGTTTTCCCCCTTCAGATGTTTCGTTGACCTTCTTTGTCACTCTCATCATGCATTTCTCATCGTCATTTTCAAAAATGTTCCTGTTACCGTTAGATCCGTCCGTGTTTCCATTTCCGGGTCCATTCGTTAGTCGTTTATTTATCCCTCCCTCTTTTTTTCTTGCGGTTGTTCTTGACACGGCATCCGCCATTGCATTGCCTCTTGCTTTAATGGTGTCTTGCCTTGTATGTGCCTTTACTTTGATCATTGCCAGTTCCTTTGGCAGCTGCATTGCATCTAACAATTCTGCCACAATCTGTCCGTTCTTGATGGGACATTGTTTCACACACGGAGGTGGTTTTCCAGTCAGTCTGACAGGTTCCATTTCCAACAGTCCACAGTCATTCCTTCCCTTAGCCCATGCAGGATGTTCCAGGAGATCCTCTCTTTTTAGCCTTCTCAGGTTCCACAAGACTTCACCATCTCCTTCTCCAATGGCTATGGTGACTGGGGCTGTCTGCTTCAGACTGAATTTTTTTCCGGTTGGTCCACCAGCTGTATTGATGATGCCTGACAGAGGTATTTTGTGTTTCTTCAATAGGTCGGATGAAAGGACAGTACCAATCAAGAATTAAATTTTGATGTGTGCTTCAAGCAAGGCAGTAGCATAGAGGGTGTTGTCAGTTCTCGCTGGTTGGTAAAGCACAGACACGCCGTCAGTGGTGGCTACTGTGCGCACAGGGCATATGAGTGCCTCGTCAGCTGACTCATCCCAGGCATCCCAGTCCTCCATCGCTGGCCTGGTTTTCATTGTCTTAGGCCTTGTTACCGGAGCAGTCGCTCCCTGGGCAGCATTGGATGTAGATGCCCCATCATTCACTGGTGCAGGTGGGGGTGAGGGAGGTGGGGGTGGGTGAGGTAAAGAGTTGACAGGTGGGGGTGGGGTAGGGAAAGAGTTGACAGGTGGGTGAGGTAAGGGCTAGCCAGTGGCATTGGTAACAACAATGGAGGAGGGGGGGGTACTGAAGCTATGGCTAGTGGCTGTGGATAGACATACTGGAGTGGAGCAGTTTGATGATGGTTGGTTGCAGACGTTCTTCCTTGTCTTTGTGGATTGTAGAAAGCAGTGGCTGTTGATGGGGCCAGAATGATTTGTTTTGTGTCACCTGCTGGCTGTTGGTCAGGTGGGGTGCTGTTTCTTGGCCCATGTGGGGTCCCCATAACAGCAGCATTCTGTCCAATGAAGCTGTCTTTATCAATGTCCACTGCACTTCTAGATGTCTCCACCATGGCATATGGTGCTGTTGAGTCCAAGTCAGGCAGAGTCTGTGCCAATGAGAAAACAGGAGGAGTTGCTACAGTCATTAAGCTGTGTGAGTCAGCAAAATAATGACTGTAGCAACTCCTCCTGTTTTCTCATTGGCACACGCACAGCATTTATCTCATAAAACTCACACAGCTTAACATGTAATGGCAGTACAGAAAAAGAAAAGATTTAATCCCCCAAGCTTGTCCGTAGTTAATCGATTACTTCTTTTAATTCGCTCACCTAATCTATCCAATTACCCAAAATATGTGTACACTTTGACCTTTTACTTTTTCCAGAAAACTTCTTATATCAAATGACATCTAGAGCTCATCAATCATTGATATAGGTGCGTTATTTGTCAAAACACTTAATGACACAAACTTCAATACTCTCATTAATGTGCAGCTTTTAATTTCTAATTTATCTAATAAATTAGCTTTACTTTGGTTCTTTTTTCCCCGCATAAAGGAGTAAAGATTTTTTACTTTCACCTGGTCAGAATGTCTTCACTGCATGCAGGGTGCGCAGTGCAGCAGTGTTTCCCCTCTTGGCAGGCTTCCAGCTGGGATTCAGTCACGTCAATCAGGGTGCCAAGATGGACTCTTCTTACAGATGTTCAAAATCCAAAATCTGCCCTCAAGTCTCTTTGAACCCGTTGGATGTTCTCGCCTTGCCTCTCCTCTTGCGGTCGGGTCGATAACCAAATGTTGTCGTCTTTCTTCTCCTTTTTGCAGAAGGTCACGGCACCAAATGTTAGATTCTCTGGTTGTTGCGTTGTGTTTTAGTTGTAATGTTTGTATTGAAGATGGTCAATAAAGCTTGACGGCGGGATCAGGATCGGCGATTAGATGATGATTTATTGTAGATGGTACAACAATGAATAACAGAACACAGGCTCAAACAAGTCTCAAACAGTAAAACTGAGTCCAACAGTTGTGGTTGTTATTAGAAGCGGCTGCTGAGCCTTCCGACAGAAGATGCTCCTCGGGTCGCTTCCTCGATCCATCTCCGAGTCAAAACCTAAGACAAAGCCTGTTATACTAAAATATACAAACGTCAATCATGCCAACGTGGCAGGTGCCAACCAGTGTACACAACCCGGCCCTGGCCAGAATAGGCAGACATGCTGTCTCCCTCGGCCCATGTTATCACTGATGTTCCTCGGATGTTCCTAAACATCAGCCTGTATGACCTTCCTGCTGGTACACAGGCCTAAGGCACAGTTATGTACAATGATATGGACCGCTCCCTGTTGTATACTACACACAGAAGTAACATATGAACACATTAGAATACAGTAAGAATACCCCAGAATTCTACAAAACGCTATAGCCTCTGTGGTCATCAAGTTGTCACAATGAACAATGGGATGGCAGATAGAACACAAATGGAAAGACAAGAAAAAAGTATCTGCCACTCTTACTGTTGATGTGACAGAGCATCTTGTGGTTGTTTCATCAGATATCATAAGCTACGACAAGTTGATGAATCTAACAGGTATGATAAGGGATCAGATTCCAAAAAATAATTCTGTGGAAATGCATGGATTCCAGTTGGGGCTACTGGAAGCAACTGAATCCATGCATTTCCACTGAATTATTTTTGAATGAATGACCAAGGGATCAATGAATCTGATTCCTTATCATACCTGTTCGTTCAAAGACTGCCCTTCGACTTCGAATTCGATGACTGACTAAATTCAAGATGGCGTTGAACGGTAAAATTCCTTAAGGTACTGTCTGTATAAATCGTCTTGTAAATAAACTACCAGTGCTTTTTTAAAGTTATCCATGTCTCGTTTTAAATGTCAAGGCCCTCGGAAGTCTACCAATGAAGTATGGAGCTACTTTGAGACTCGTAAATGGTGTAAAACAGTGATTTATTTGCATGGCTAGGCCGATGCCCGAGGCACCACAACGAAACACTGTTGGTAGCATTGGCTAACTAGCGCCAGATTTCTGAGTGCAGGGGACAGGCCGAGGTGAGCTATGAGACATACGTTCACACTCAGTATCATGTTTCAACACACTTTAAGTCAATATCACACCGGAATTCTCCTTTAAACGACCCAAAACTACCACAGGAACGGAGAGCACTGGGCAACTCATTCCACCAACATGGAACCACTGAGGAATAGAGTCTTGAATTAGACCTAGTTTTTATGACTGGTCGACATAACAGACGCTCATCAGAAGACCGCAGTGGGCGGTTGGGGATGTAAGGCTTGATTACTGAATTAAAATAACTAGGAGCAGATCCAGTCAGTCCTATAGGCCAAAGTGAGAGATTTAAATTTAATTCTGGCTACTATAGGGAACCAATGGAGAGTAACTCGGAGAGGAGTTACATATATGTCCTTTTTGGCTGATTGAAGACCAGGTGTGCTCCAGCATTCTGAATCAGCTGTAATGATCTTATTACACAAGCGGGTAAACCAGCTAATAGTGAATTACAATAGTCCAACTTAGAGATGACCATGGTCTGAACAAGAAGATGTGTGGAATCTTGTGTCAGATAACGTCTGATCTTCCTAATGTTGTAAAGCATAAACCGACATGATTTTGCAATAGAAGCTACATGCTCAGAGAAGTTAAGTCGGTCATCAAATACAACGCCCAAGTTACGTGCCGATCTAGTTGGGGTCAGTGAAGTTGAGTCAAGCTGGATGTTAATCTGTTGGGGAATAGCTGTTTTAGCTGGAAACACCAAAAACTCTGTTTTTGAGAGATTAAGCTGAAGGTGCCGATCTTTCATCCAGGCTGAAATATCCTTAAGGCATGCAGAAATCCGGCGGGAAACGCTAGAGTAATCAGGTGGGAAAGACAGGTAAAGTTGAGTGTCGTCTGCATAACAGTGATAGTCAAATTCATGGGAGCGAATGGTCTCACCTAAGGAAGTGGTGTAAATGGGGGCAGCCGTGGCTTACTGGTTAGCACTTCGGACCTGTAACCGGAGGGTTGTCGGTTCGAACCCCGACCAGTAGGCGCGGCTGAAGTGCCCTTGAGCAAGGCACCTAATCCCTCACTGCTCCCCGAGCGCCACTGTTGATGCAGGCAGCTCACTGCGCCGGGATTAGTGTGTGCTTCACCTCACTGTATGTTCACTGTGTGCTGTTTCACTAATTTACGGATTGGGATAAATGCAGAGCCCAAATTTCCCTCACGGGATCAAAAGAGTATATATACTTATACTTATACTTTAAATAGAGAAAAGCAAGGGTCCTAATACTGATCCCTGAGGCAAACCTGTGGTGAGGTCATGAGACTTAGATACCTGTCCCTGCCAAGACACGTTGAAAGAACGCCCTTTAAGGGCGTTTCCTATATACTAGGAAAGGATGCTTCAATATGTGAGCTTTGTGTTGTTAACCATGTCTGAGTACCTTGTGTAGACTATGAACCAGTTGATATTTTCAAAAAACACTACAATGTCTACATCTCGCTCACTTATAGCAAGGTCACTAATAGCAAGGAAAATGACATTACAGCAGTGTTAGCTACATACAGTACTTACTTGGAGTTTTGATATGTGAAAGCATATATTTCCCCCATCTGAAACATTGATCCCATTGTGCTACATATTATGCTATTATTGTTGAGCAAAAACGAATAGTCCAAACAGCGATGTAGGATTCTGTTAAAGGGGAACGTCATTTTTTTTAGCTTAATTTACTTTAACTTAACAGCTTCAGAGTCATTGGAATGGTTATATGATTTTTTCCGGGGTGAATGGTGGCTGTCTTGCTTCCCCCTAGTGTCTGTGAGCAGAAAAACCAGCCTTGCAACTTTGGTCCGGTAAGAGTCAGAAAGTCTTGCGGTCTCGCGATGTAACAAACTACTTTACAGCACTACACACACACACACGCCAGGCACCGGCTAGAACAAGGTAGCGATGGAGTTTCTCAGACATTCGTCAGCCTGCGAAAATAAGCAGAAAGTGAGTAAATCATTGTCAGAGGAACAGGGAAAGAGGAAACGGCAGACTGACCGAGCGAGGAGTGTCGTAAAATAAATGCTCTGAAGCTGTAAGGGGAGCTCAGTAGAGAAAACTGCGGTGAGAAAACAGCAAAGAAATGGCCAAAACCACATAGGGTCCCTTTAAAGGCTCACAGCTTTTTGATGTCAGCAGTTTGATGTCAGCAGATCAAAGATTGGTTCAGGTATGTGCTCACTTACAATTTGGTAGCTTTGCGGCAGATTTTGATTTCCTTTGACAAGTAGAAGCAAATTGACCACAAATAAAAAAAAAACCTTTTCTTTGAGGCTTGTCCCTCCAAAAATGTACCCTGGAAATCCAGAGTTCTCACGAGAGCACAATGGAATTGTCTCTGCGAGACACTCTGGCAAAGAGCAATGATGCACGTTACTTTTACCCCAACATTTCGGGGAACCAGCTAAACTCATGAAGACAGCTGCAACATTGGAGGACAGTACATTGGTCGTAGTGTTATCCGATAGCGTCGAAGTCGAAATCATTCAGAGTAAACATGGTCTAGTGTTATCCAATTGCGTGCAGTGAGATTTTTAAATGCATGCTTGTTGCCGCCCCTCGAGTTGCGCCATTACATTTTTCTTGGCCAGACCCTTAATCTTTCTAGATTATCAGGGTCTGGATTTTCCAGGCTACCAAAAATGAACTCATTGTGAACAATTTCGCAAATCAAAAAGCCAACAAATAACTTTTGCGATACTTGGTCTTGGTTCAGGTTTCATAAAATCCAAAAGGGCAGTCCCATCAGTACCATGAATAGTTACAATGCCTCAACCTTTGGATCTTCCACAGTATTGCTAAACTGCTTAGGCCCTATGCTTCATCAGCCTTATGTACTTTTCAGCCCCATGTTCCCTCAGCATTCCGAACCAGCCCTTCCATAACACACAAAACGCATAGTGGCCTAGCCATGCATATGGATGAGATACGTTTGTGACAGTTACAGTAAGTCCCCACACTGTCCCTGCAATGAGACAATATGTTTGTTTGCTTTAATTCAATATCTGCATTAAGATATGCTATGTGAAACACTAAGGTTGAAATGTGACATTAGCCACATTAACATTAGCTGGGTTAATATTACTGCTGACGTTATACCTAAACAGACTGGATTTCCCAGTCAGTATTAATGTTATGGGTGACCACGTTATCACAGTACATGAAAATGCACTGTACTGTTCTTCCTAGTCTTATTACAGTGCATAAAAAGGTACTGTACTGTCTTCTAAGTCTTAAACCATCTCTGTTGCTTCTTTTTGTTTGTTTGTTTCTGTACTTGACCTATATAGGTACACATTATCCCTGAGTGACAAAAATCCAAAAGATAAATAATAATAATAATAATAATAATAATAATAATAATAATAATAATAATAAATAAAATAACTTAATTCACACTTTCTAACCTAGGTCTTCAAATGGACCAGGCTGGCATTTATTTAATTTTTTTTAATGTATACTTTTTGCGATATAAACAAAAAACAAGCTTATTTTTTCTCATTGACTTTCTATTGGGCATTATGGCATCATAATGGGTCGTTTAAACTGATTTGCACCTGTTCCAGCAGCCTCCTGCTCAACTAGGCCCCATTTTTCTCTGTGTCTCTCTCTATTCAACAAGAATACAAGGCACTTTCCATCCAACTGTCTGTCATCCATCCGTTTCAAACCATTCATTCATATTAAACTATCTATACACATCCATTAAGCTATCGACTGATACACATCTATTTGTCTATCAATAATCATTAAAATATCTGTCTATCAACTTCAATTAAACCATGTCAACCTAGCAACCACCATAGCAACCAACATGTTAACCAACATGTTAGCAACCCATATAGCAACCGCTTTATTTGGCAAAGCAACCACCATATGTACCCTAGCAACACCCTAGTAAACATCTTAATTACCCTAGCAACAACTTAGCAACCACCTCTAAAATATCAACCTAGCAACCAGCATAGCAACCAAATGATTACCCTAGCAACCAACATAGCAAACACTTTACTTGGCATAGCAACCATGATATGAACCATAGCAACAACCTAGCAACCTTCTTAATGACCCTAGCAACAACCCAGCAGCAACCACTATAATACCAACCTAGCGATCACCATAGCAACCACTTTATTTGGCATAGCAACCACCATATAGCCGCACCATTGTAACTATCTCTGCATTATCTGTTTTTACTGTATATTTTACATTGAAGGACCGCAGCCTTCTCAGGAAGTACAGCCTGCTCTGTCCTTTCTTGTAGAGTGCTTCAGTATTGGCTGACCAGTCCAGTTTATTGTCCAGGTGTAAGCTCAGATACTTGTAGGTGTTTACCACCTCCACATTGACCCCATCAATGGAGACTGGTAGCAGAGCGGGATTTGACCTGCGGAAATCCACCACCATCTCTTTGGTCTTTGAAGTGTTGAGTTGAGGGTGGTTGAGCTTAAATAGGCCTATTATGTAGGCTTATAAGTCTTTACATATTAAGGAACTGTATTTTCATCTGATTCTTCAATACTTTAATATCAATATGCAACATTACCAACATTTGTGTTCAGTTTGCTCAATTAAAAATTTGCATGGGGGATCTAAATTTTTTTTTTTTAACAAAAAAAGCTATCTTTTTGTGCAATTAATAATTTAGGTTAATTTTTTTAGCATTATCCACCATTTTTACATTTCAATAGTAATCGCCCACACCACCCTAACTTATGAAAACGCCTTTTAGGTAATGCACAGTGATATATAGATATATAGATAGATAGATAGATACTTTATTGATCCCCAGGGGAAATTCAAGGTCTCAGTAGCATACAGACAACACACACACATTCACTAACAGCAGAAAAAGTCATTAAAAGTATATAATATTAAAAAAAATAAAGAAAAAAAACACAACTAAGCAATAAGGACAGTAGAAGATAAAGAATATACTAAATATACTAAAATACAAAATTATAATACAAAATACAAATTATACTAAATAACACTTAATCTAAATCAATGGGTGATTAATCAATCAAGAGGCGCTTGCAATGACTGAGGCAGGGACTGAGCCTGTGATTCTCTGTGCATAAGGTAAGGTAAGGTAAGGTGCTCTGTGTGAATGAGTGTCATGGTGATGGTGCAAATGAGTAAGTCAAACACTAAGTACGTAAGTCAAATACGGTTCATCATGCAAGAACCGTATTTGACTTACGTACTTACAGTCATGCATGCCACAAAACTTTCAGCGCTATTGTTACGCCAGTAGCCTACGGAGGAGAAAAGGCCTGTGAGCTAAAGCAATTGTTTTTCAGTCCTTGATCAATCATGCAAGAACCGTATTTGACGAATACGGAATGGCCACAGAACTTTCGCAAAGATATGCTTCCATTGGCTACACCAGACGAGCAAGTTTCCCCTCTTTACTGTCTATGCGTGCGAGCAGCGTGTATGCGTTCTTCTTCCATTGTTGTTTAAAGATTGAATGGGAAATGGATTCAGAGCCAAAGGCCAAAATTTAACACAGCTACAATTTGTAACGTATTACCAATATCAATTTAAAGGAACCGTATGTACGATTGTGGCCAAAACTGGTACTGCAATCACTTTCAAATTACTGTAGAGCGGTGTATCCCCTCCCCCTCCCCCCTGACTGGCAGAGCTGGCAGCCCGGATGCCGAAACACTACTCATTTCTTAATGTCTAGTGACATATCAGGGCCATTTTATGATTAATTGAAATACATTTCTTATATACGGTTCCTTTAATGTTACAGATGTATGGCTACATACATTCTTAAATGGTTCTGGTATAGACTTAAATGTTATTTAATAAAATGTCTAGCCCCCCCTCCAAAAAAAGAAAAATCGAGGTTCGTATCGAACCGTGGGTCAAAAATCGTGATACGAACCGAATCGTGGGGTTGGTGTATCGTTACAGCGTTACAGCCCTACCAGTAACAGTAGGCCTACGTCATCATTTCTGTTCAGTGCACGGAGTTGATGTTTAATTTAAGACGACACTACCCCGTTGAAATTCACTCACTATGCGAGTAAGAACACAGTGCACATAGCCTGGCAGACTTCATTAAGTAGGCTACTGACGGAAGTATGTGAATTGGAACAGAGTGTAGGGCTTGAACAGACCTTTAGTTCCTTACATCCAACCTCAACATTTGTTATTCATTGTTTACAAATCTAAAACATTTTCACCACCAACTACAAAACATTCAGGAGAAGTTGAGTAGTTTATTTACCATTACCACTATGTCGGGTGATGTCTTATTTCATACCAACTTCACCATGAACATGGATGATGTTCTGATGAAGTATCTACTGTCACCATCATTACCACATCCAAGTGCAAATTGAGCTAATAACTTAAAATATGGTCTATCGCATTATCATATTTCATAGTATGTCTTTCAAATATAGTGGGGTGAAAGTCACACGTTTTCCAAAAATATTAATATACAAGTAAAGTATATACTTACTGTCCGGCTCTGCCTATCGCTGGTGTCAAGTCTTTCTGTATTTCATTGAACATGTGTAACGGATGCCAGCTAGTTTAGCTGTGCTTGTGGAACGTTGGTAAACCTCACTCCCCGACGCCTCAAGAGTGCTGCTGGCATGCGAGCCAGTAGCCTGGGCTATTGGCTCAATTGTTAAGCGCTTCGCCTCGATCCCAGGTGCTGCTGTTTTGGGTTTGAGTGGCGCGTGTGCAGGGCTGAATCGCGCAGATTCAACACAACACAGGTTACACATGCAACAGACATTGTTGGCCTGCGGCCGTATTCACAAAGCCTTTTATCTTACCACTAGGAGTACTCCTAAATCACACTAAAATATTTTAGCTAGGACAGTGGCGGAACAAGTCATAGCCGGGCCGGGGGCGGGGCACATGTGCGGGCCCTTTATTAAACTCATCATAACATAATTTTACAACATAGGCTACACATGCCCGCAACAGCGGGTCTTACAAGCGTCAGCGCCACGGAGAGCAAGCCAACGGAGTGTAACCAAGAGAACAACAACTAAAACATTAGGCTACATGACCCCTAATAATAAAACAACAACAATAATATGCAGCACTATTTGAAGGGCATCTGACGAGCCTTGCTCCAGCGAACTTCGTCCGCGATGCTCTGTGTATGTCCATTTTCTTTGCTCTCTCATTCTCTATGGTGGTTTTAATGATATTTAACTTGGAGAATGGCTCAGAGGTTTAACGATGGCCGGAAGAGAGTCAAAAATAAAATTAGGGGCGGTGCAAATCTCCTGAATGCAGAAGTTACTGCTGGGTGGTTGCATTGGCGAGTTTAGGGTGGTTTCGGGGCTCAAGCCCGAATCTCTTTTCAAAAAGCCCCGAATATTTTTTTGTATGTGTTTTCAATTTCCAACGATTCTAATTTCTAATTTAACTTCCCCTCGCTTTCTCTATAAATGTTACAAAATGTAGCCTACTATTACTGAGCAAATATCCCTTACTTTCAAAGCCCAATATTGACAGATAATCTGATTTCCCACACGATGAGTTTAGGCAATGCCAGAGCCGAGATGCGGTTTACGTCATAAACCTGGCAGGAAAGTTCAGAGCGGTGCAGTCAGTTTAAACAGCAAGCCGGTAAGAAAAACTATTGTCAAGACATTATGCAATTAGGCTACTGTACCCTGGAATACAAAAATAAACTTCAGAAAGACAGAAAGTTTGTTGTAGGCTACTGTATTCATAGTCTCAATGACCGAATCAGTAGATACCTGTTGTCAGTTGAGTTTGTTCAATTTATTGTAGGCTAGTAGCCTAGGCAAATATGAAACGGAGATGTGGGTGGCTAGCCTACGGTGGGATTTTGAACTTGCATGTTTCATGCATTTTAGATACAAAAATACCATGGGATTGATGTGTTCTCCATTTGAGGAACGTAATCAATTCTTGGGGCGTGCACAGACAGCTCAGACACAGAGCGCATAGGCCTAGGTTAGGCTATTTTCACTTTCTAGAGCGCATTCATTAGGCTACGTAAAAGATGCTTCATACCAAAACAACGATCAAACATCAAATGTATCATGACGTGTTGTCACAAAGACTTAGGCCTACTCCAATTAGAAAATCGAAACCAAAATCATGTAACGATTTGATAGCGACACACAAAGTTGTCCAATCAAAAGGTTTATTAGCTGAGAACGAGAGCAGGGACACAGACACAGAACACAATACACACGGAGCAGGTCAAGTACACACACACACACTACACATACAGGGAAGGACGCAGCCCCCCACACAAAAAGGATCACACACGAGGGAGAACTAAAAGGGAAAGATGTTACAACAAAGACGCTAACATTACACTCAAAACTAAGGAGAAATACAGACATAAACCCCCAAATGTTCACCCCCGTATCCCAGCATGCCCTGCGTGGGAGAACGCTAACAAGGTCTTGTGCGCCGACGTTACAATCATGTAGGCTAAGTGTAAGTGTTCTCTCATTGACGTCTGTAGGAGACAATATCGTTGATCCAATTTTGTAAATTTGCACGTCGTAAAGTTCAATATGAGAGTTAAAATAAAGTCACTACTAAATCATCAAAGTAAATTTCAAAACTTTTCAGCAACCGTGAGTCATAACTCGTCCTGACTGGGGCAACCTATAAGCCTAATACGTCCCACTCTGATGAAAATGATTGAAAAGAAACCGTTTGCATGATCTTAGCTCCTCCGCCTTGTGCCGTGGGAGAGGCCCGTCCCACCAGGAGGTGGAGGGGGGAGGCCCCTCACCCCCTCGGGTCCCGGGCGGGGCGCAAGGCCAGCACTCCCCCTCAAGCTCCGCCCCTGAGCTAGGAGTTTTCTCTTAAAAGTTATTCACAAAGCCTTTCTTAGTAAGGAAAAATGACAACTCCTAAACTAAGAGTGAGTCTTCACCAACACCTCCCTTACGATGATGAGTGACAGGTGACAGGTCTGAGAATGCGTGCGCTACACAAGTAGTGCAAAGGACGGAAGATGATGAATAACTGAATAAAAAGGCCTAGCCTAAATGAATAAAGAGTAAGGCAAAACAAATAGCCTAGAAGCCTGAAACATACGGATTGATGCAGTATCTTTGCAACGTTATTTAATTAATCTGTCACCGTACGTTTGCAAAGAGGAGAACATTTTAATTTGATTCACAAAAACGTTACATTTAATTTACATGTTGACAATGAGTAGTTTTGGTTGTTGTTGGTGGCGTTATTGCATCCCTTTTATGCCTACAATGCAAAATTGTTCCCTCGCGATTGGAAGCTCCTGTAGCCACATACGCATTTCAAAACATTGCAACGTGAAATGCCACAAAAAGCGGTTTGTGAATAGGTCTTAGTGAGTTAGGAGTCCTCTCGACTTCTTTTAAGCGGTCCCAGACTTAGGTGCTAATTTTAGGTCTAAAATGCTTTGTGAATTACTTTTAGTGAAAAAAAATGAGTCCTAAAGTTAGGAGTAACACGCCCATTATTTTTAGGAGTTGCTCCTAAATTCGCCACTTAGGAGCTACTTTTAGCCTTAAAATTCTTTGTGAATACGGCCCATTTTTATTTGGTGGATGTGCAATACACAATAAACATATTCTGTACTGATAGTAGTCCTCATAATTAAGACATTTATGATGGAATGGAAATAATCATACTTAACATGACAAGTGGCAGAATGTGAGGTGCATTCATATTCAATAGAACCTTATCTCTGGTGATTGGCATTAGGATTTTTGGTTGGGTCTTTTTGTAGTAGGCCTATGTATGAGTTCATATTTTTCTGAATATGAAAATATGTCCCCCACTTACAATATTTTGCACCAGCTACCACTGATGACTACCTAGCAACCACCATGGACAACCAACATTTTGCATGCACTGGTATTTCCTTCAGGAAATATATAGTTTTGAATGAAATTGCTGGTTACATTTTTTTTAACTGAACACAAAGTAGGGTGCCATCAATTGAAAATATCATTACCAGTTTGTTATTCTGTGAAAGATTATAGTAAATAGCCTACACCAATTACAACACTGTTTCCTCTTTCGGTAGGTTTAACAACTTCAAATTGAAACTACATACCCATAAAGAGCATAATGAAATAGTCCACCACGATTTAGGACCCTGACTGGAACACCTTCTTTGGACTTTTTTCTTGCCTCCAGGCCTTGTGACAATAGGTTGCCAAAGGCTGACAATATGCCACTGCAAATGATAATACCAAAACATTAAATAACAATAAACAGATGATGACAAAACACATTCAAAACAAGCGAACAACAGAAATTGATCAGTGTTAATAGCCTATTTCAAGGACAGGGAATGATCGACAGGACAGATGTTAACAAATACAAAAATTGACTAAAGGGTGCAAAGGTCACTTTCCTTAATGTGGGTGCTTGCAGACCTATGAGCTTGAAAGTATCCTCTTCAATATCGAAATACACTCATCTCGTTTAAAAACACCCTCAATAATCTGTAGGGGAGCTAAATTAATATAGATTTTAAGCTATTATTTAAATTTTAAAAAATCATAGCTAACGAAATATTTACAAAGAGGTGTCTACAGACCTTGTCACAGACTTGGTGATGACTGGGTACAGCCTCAGTAAATTTGCGTACTGCTGCAACAGTCGTGTTGGAAAAGCTGTTTTGGCGACCGGAAAACTTTGGTTAGGCATCTTCGACAATTCTCCCGTGTGATTGAAGTGGGTTTTATGCACAGCCCAACTCTAGACCAGTGGCTGGTGGAGACAATGCAGCCAGTTCCCACTGCAACCAATTATAGCCAAGCTGCAGCCTTCGATTGGCAGGGTGCACATGACTTGCGAAAGAGGTTTACTTGCGTAGCCTTGGCCTACACACGAATGTGTAAACTATGAGCACACACACAAAAAAATAGGTGTACGCCTATGAAGCCGCGCACGTTTGCTTGTAGCCAGCACTGCTACAATTTGGCTACCCAACATGAGTGCAAATGCATGAGCACGGCACTCTCACACCTTAATTTTGATATGCTGAAAAAAGCATTAGAGAGAGCAGTGGGGTATAGGCCTACTACGAAGCACGTTAGACATATCTAGGCTATGTAGACATATCGAGGCTTGACAAAGCCTTGACTCAGGGGTATACGTTAAGTGATACTACGATTGCAGTTATGTGATATATTTGTAAAACTAGGCTTTCAGCTCAGATCTGTGCGCGTTCTCAGTGTTGGGATGACGTTGGCCAATCGTGAATGCACACAAGGCCGCCTCTATTTAAAAACAATTACTTCCGCATTCATGAGCGATAGCTTAATCTACACTGCGGTCTTTTTTTGTGTCTAACCTATAACATCAAATAAATCAATTGTCATCAGTTGTTGTATGGTATGCACGTCCATAGGGGGATATTTGCACGCACAGCACTATTAAAGCGCATTCGAGATCCAAAATGTTAGTAGAGGCGGAGTTCCACCTGTAAGATATATGACAGAATCCTACACGTGAGATAACTTCGTTTTTAAGACAATTGATTGGTCAGTGTACGGTAGATTACTAGCCTGGCTAGCGCCACCACTTCTCAATGAGACGTGGTCTGGGAACCAAATGTTAATTTTCTCGTATTTGAAAAAAATGCCCAGATCCGTTTATTGGGTGCCACGGATGTCTATCAAATGCGTCTGTGCATAGCTCATCATTGTCTTGCTTTCCCCCTTGTTCTGTGATTGGTCCCCTATCTCAGGCGAAAATTTGCTCCATGGTCTCCAGGCTGCCTTAGCAGCGTGAATCAAATCGCGCGCAAGGCAGCATGGGAACACCCAGGCTAGTAGATTACACGATTTGAGCTATAACTTAGCACATAACCTCCTCCCGACCAGGTTTGGTTGACAGCATAAGATACCATGGTGATATAGCGACACTAAAACAGAGCTGTGTATGTGGGGAGAGGGCAGTGTGCAATATGTGTGTTGGAGAAGCTTCCTGATGAAATAATGTGCTGTGTATGTAGGGGAGAGGGGGGGGGGAGTGTACTGCAAGTATGGTGAAGGGACTTACTATTGCAGAGTACTGTATGTATAATGTATGTGAGTGATGACAGTGAAGATGTGTGCTGTGTATGTAGGGAGGGTGCAGCAAAGTATGTAGAGGAGGCTTACTGTAGCAAGCAGTGTGCTGTATGTATGTGAGGTGATGACAGTGATGATGTAAGTGTGTGTGTGTTTTTTGTGTGTGTGTTGGGGATGGGGGTGGGGTGGGGGATGGGGGCAGAAAGGCTAGGCAATCAAGGACATGGGTAGATAGATGGAGGAGAAATCAAAAATAATAAATAAAAAGTTCTATGGAGATGTGCAAAAGTTGGAGAAAGTCAGATATGTGTGTGTGTGTATGTGTGTGTGTGTTTTGACGTGTGATGAAATAAGAAAATAAATAAAAGGTCTGTAGCATAGGGAGAGGGATGTAAAAGTGCTAAGTCATGTACTGTAGGTGTGTGTGTGGGGGGGGGGGGTCATGAGTGCTGAGGAGTGAATGAGTGCAAAGTCAGTATAGTGTGAGTTCAGAGTTCGGATGGCCTGGGGATAAAAACTTCTCCTGAGTCTCTCAGTTCTGGCTTTGTGACTACATAGGCGTCTTCTTGATTTCAGCGGTAGGAATAATTCATTGTTAGGATGAGAAGAGTCCTTCAGAACCTTTTGGGCTCTTAGGAGTACTCTTCTGGAATAGATATCTTGTAGAGCAGGGAGTTGAGTTCTTATATTACGTTCAGCTGAGCGCACTACTCTCTGCAGAGTACTACAATCTCCAACTGTGGAGTTCCCATACCATGATGCTGCTATGATGATGCTGCATACCTCGCTAACCGAGATTCGTAGTACACCCCACAGACTTCCAACGGCCAAATGTCATATCTCGAAGTGGGCCATCTTACTAATAATTGCATCATTTTATTTAAGCAGCAAATCTTAATCAACCATAAGGACATTGAACACAAAATAAAAGTGCGGAATGTGCTCAATGTAATAGGAAAAGTCACTTTACTTAGAGTAACGATGTCTGCACCGCACAAAATGGGCTTGAAGTTCAGGGATGATAATTCGCAGGGGTGTTAACCAATAATATTTTTCGTTCACATTACGTCTTGACTGCACAAGCAAACCTGGCTGAGAGCAGGCTTTCCAGAGTGATAGAAATTGGGTTAAACCATGATTTCGATATAGCCTAGGCCTATACGGTTAATATTAAACAACGACTAGGGTTTTAGCCTACTGCATTTGGGTGAGCTGTTATAGATTTTGGGTGGGCAGCAAAGCGGTCAAATTGGATCAAAATGGACATAAACACAAAACACAAACGCAGAAAAATCAGTACTACCTATAGCCTACCTAGTTTGAGTTGATGCCAGGGATAGGCAGTATTTCTGATATACATGTGTTTAAAATAAGTATTTCAAATACAAAATAGTAAGCTGTCATTTGTATTTTATTTTGTTGAAGAAAATGGTTTCGTATTTTGTATCAAAATAAGGTGTGTATTTTTGTAAGTAGTGACATCAAAAAGTGCAAAACAATGCAGCCTCCTACAACAAGAGAGCCCTACGGCATTGTTTTGTAAGGAGAATGAAGCCATACAGGAGACATTAAGAGTTAACAAGTTACAAGAGACATCTGAGTTAACTTACCCAGGTTTGTTACTAAGCCACATATTTGGAATACCCCCCAGAACATTGAGATTCAGGAAGATGATTCAGTGCAACACCAACCTCAAGTTTCTTGAGAACTTTAATCATCAGTTTCTTGAGAACTTTAATCATCCCATTGGAACACATGGAACCGGTTTTGTGGTTGCCCTGCTACGAGTTTCCCCATGTATAGCTTAAAGCAAAACAATGAAACATTCATAATAATTTGCCCAGACTTGTTGTGTATCATAACAATGGTACATGGCATGCATTGTCCCTGATTTGGGTATTTTCCTAATAAAGTAAGCAGAATGGATTAAATATGGAAGCGCACATAAAACTAGATGTACCGCAGAGCGCAGTATGACCGCCGCCCAGTCCTGCACACTGCACAGTCTCTCCCCAAAAATAAATTACACATGTCAATTTGTCTCCATCTCCTATTATTGCAACTTTGAGTATGTAAATTAGTGTGTGTTTATTTGTGCATGTGCGTTTACTTTTGTGTATGTGTGCTTCTCTGTGTGTGTGTTTTTCGGTTGTGAGTGTGTGTGGGGGGGTAATGGCGTGTGTGTGTGGGTGTGTCTGCTTGCCTGCATGTGTGTGTGTGTGTGTGTGTTTTATGTGTCTGTGTGTGTGTGTGTGTGTTCGCTTGTGAGTGGGTGTGTGGGGGTAATGGTGTGTGTATGTGTGTGTGTGTGTGTGTGCCCTGCTTGCCTGCATATGTGTGTTTTTATGTTTGTGTGTGTGTGTGTAAATGTGTTTGTGTGTGTGTGTGTGTGTGCATGTGTATGTGTTTGTGCATACTGTACATGCGTGTACGTGTTTGTGTGTGTGCGTGGCGTGCGTGCGTGTGCTTATGTGCGGGCCTGTGTGTATGTGTGCGTGTGAGTCTGCGTGCGTGCATGTGAGTGTTTGTGTATCTATGTCTGCATGTCTACTGTGTGTGTATGTGTGTGTCTTTATGTGTGTGTGTGTTTATGCATGTGTTTTATGTGTCTGTGTGTGTGTTCGCTTGTGAGTGGGTGTGTGGGGGTAATGGTGTGTGTGTGTGTGTGTGCCTGCTTGCCTGCATATGTGTGTTTTTATGTTTGTGTGTGAGTGTGTTTATGTGTGTGTGTGTGCATGTGTGTGTGTTTGTGCATGCATGCGTGTACATGTTTGTGTGTGTGCGTGGCGTGCGTGTGCTTATGTGCGGGCCTGTGTGTATGTGTGCGTGTGAGTCTGCGCGCGTGCCTGTGTGTGTGCATGTGAGTGTTTGTGTATGTATGCCTGCATGTCTACTGTGTGTGTGTGTGTTTATGCATGTGTTTATATGTGTGTGTGCGTGTCTGTGCTTGTGTGTTTCTGTGCTTATGTGTGTGTGCGTTTATGTGTGTCTGCTTGCCTGCATGTGTGTGTGTGTGTTCGCTTGTGAGTGGATGTGTGGGGGGTAATGGCGTGTGTGTGTTTATGTGTGTGTTTGCCTGCTTGCCTGCATGTGTGTGTTTTTATATTTATGTGTGTTTATGTGTGTGTTTGTGCATGCATGCGTGTACATGTTTGTGTTTATGTGTGTGTGTGTGTGGTGTGCGTGTGCGTGTGCTTGTGCATGCACGTGTGTACGTGTTTGTGTTTATGTGTGTGTGCATGGCGTGCGTGTGCTTATGTGCGGGCCTGTGTGTATGTCTGCATGTGAGTCTGTGCATGCGTGCCTGTGAGTGTGTGTTTACGTACAGTATGCCTGCATGTCTACTGTGCGTGTGTCTTTATGTGCGTGTATATGTGTGCGTGTGTCTTTATGTGTGTGTGTGTGCTTGTGTGTGTCTGTGCTTGTGTGTGTGTGTGCGTTTATGTGTGTCTGCTTGCCTGCATGTGTGCGGTCTGCCCGAAATTGAGCGGTCATCCGCGGTTAAAAATATTTTAATGATATTCGGCTCATTTGCGGGTGGGTCAGTTAAAATTAATTAAATATACATATTTTTAAAAATACTTTAAGTATCAAGACAAGGCTAGCATCAATATTTAACTCATAATTGCTTTTCAAAGATTTTCAATTCTAGGAGCTTGTGATGTCAATGCAATTGGTGATGTTCTCTTTGATCAGGTCTTTCAGGGAAGCAAACTTCACTTTTTATTGTCAATCATTGTCTGCACTCATCCACTTTTTCTTTGCAAACAATAATGTAAACTATACTAAATGGCTTTCCATACACCTTAGAGACATGGTCTCTTTACAACAAACACATCCTCAGTTGGCCAATGAATTTCAGCAAGGGAACTTTGTGGTCTACAACACCCACAAAGAGTTTTCCGGATTGGCTTTAGATCAAGCCCATGAACAGGCCAATGCAATTGTCAAAGGTGATGGTGGTGCCATTGGAATAACTGAAACCCATCAGCCCTAATGCGATGGATGGTATCTGGACCAGAGTTTAGTTATTTGGTTTCTCAGTATGAGTCTGCATCTCAGGCCAAAGTAGCTAGAGAAGATATCCGACACCATGAACAGACTAGCAAGTATCGGAAATCCTTCAAAGACAAGGTCCAGAAGTTGTTTGGTGTGATGAAGGACCTGGGCAACCTTTTTTAGGAGGAGTCCAGAGATCTTCTCACGCTAGAATCAAAAGCCATTGCACACCCTAGTGCTGCTGAGCTTGTTGGCCCTCATCTTGAGAAAGGTAAGGTTTCTTTCAAAGACTTTTTCAACAGTTTGGGTGATTAAGCTTGCCCGGACTCGAACCCGCGAACAGCAGCACCTCGGATTGGGAGTCAAGCGTGCTGACAATTGAGCTAAAAGCCCAGGCTACTAGCTCGCATGCCAGCAGCACTCTTGAGGCGTCAGGGAGTGAGGTTCACCAACATTCCACACACACAGCTAAGATAGCTGGCGTCCGTTACATACGCAACAGAAGAAATCTGTGTTGATTAAGGCCTGTGACACAGATATTCTTGCTATTGCAGTCAGTGTTTTTGGGACTTTACGGGATGCAGGCTTTGAGGAGCTGTGGATTGAATTTGGTCATGGTAAGTCTGTCAGATGGCATGCTTTTTGTCCATTCCCTCACTGGTTGTGATGTTGTGTTTCGTGGTAGAGGCAAATGGACTGCCTGGCAATCCTGAGAAGTGTGTCCTGAAGTGTCTAATGTCTTTGAGTAGCTCAATCAATACCCACCAGTAGTCCAGTGGACAGAAAGGTGAACCCGTAAATGTTGAGTACACCAAAGTTTTATGATGGAAACAATGCATGCAGAAACTGCCGGATGCTAATTTGCATATGTTGGGCAATTTGTGTAATTGAGCTAATTTGCATAAATTAGCATAATCACCTATATTGATCATATTATAAGAGCTGCTTGGCCAAAATGGACCATGTTAGTATGTTTTTAGGGGTTACTGGAGATACTGAATCCATATCTGACATTTTCAAGATTCAAAATCACTATTTAAACTTGGTTTGGTCACGTTTTTACTCTCATTAAGCTGATTTTGCTGAGTTTTTGGGGGCGATTTAGACGGATTTTTGGAGGATAAAAATGTTCAGTGTTTAGGAATAATTTGGATCCTCAAGTTATTTCTGAATTCCACAATCATTTTGGAAATAGCTATTCACTGGCCACAATTGAGTAACAAAGTAAAGAACTAGCCTCTACTACTCCTCACTGTCCTCATCCGTTGTCCTGTCGCCATCTTCTCCAGACTCTTCATCCTTGTCCTTCTGCTGTTTTTGCTATGTAATTATATTGCCACATGTAACATCACTGCCTTTGCAGAAACAATAATTAGTACAGGCCAGGCCTGCAGCTGCACAGCTGCACTTTCCAGATACATGTATACACAGTTTTCACCCAGCTTTGCAGTTACAGCTGATAACATCTAACAAATCAGGAGGAGCAACAGGACTTGAATCGAGGGTGGGAAAGTTCCTCTCCTTTCTTCATACCTGTCTTCTAACTCCCTCCAAACGCGGTTATATCCACAGCCAGTGGATCAGGACGGTCTGCTGCTTTCCAAAGCAGCACCTGTTTTGGGCACGTTTTCCATGGAGGAGCAAGTTGCGTTCTAGGAGACGGTGTCTTCAGTGCTGGAGGAGCCGGGAGTGGGAGACCTCACCGCCAGGGATGAATTACTGCACAGGGGGGTCAGGGGGCCCTGAAGCCCAAGCCTTTGCATGAAATCATTGCCTCAATATCAACACATCAGGATGTAGGCTATGAATCTGATTGAATTTAGTATTGTCCATCCCCAAAATGCACCAGAATACAGGAAATCACATCAAACAAATTAAAACATTTCTGAGGAAGGACCTCCAAACCCCCCTTCCACATATGCGACAATTAATGGGGGGCCCTTAATACATCTGGGCCCAGGGGCCCGAAAGTTCATAATCCGTCCATGCGCACCGCTAGGTGGAGGCCCAAGGATCCGAAGAGAGCCCTTGTAAGGGGTACTAAAAAGCTTACAGAGGCCTTCAGTAGAAGCCGCAGAAGGAGACCAGCCGTCGCCTGGGCCTAGCTACGGGAGAAATGCTTGCCTGAAGAGGGTCTCGATGCAGTGGCCACGGCAGAGAAGGATTTCACGCGACTGGGAGAGCGGTCTGAGGAAGCGGCCTTGGAAAATAAGGTAATGACGCTGGCCTGGGCGCTGACTTCACCTTAAGCCCCTCGGACAGCTTTAGGCTGGAGTTGGTGGTGGCCCTGGCTGCGGAGCAGAGCAGAGGTGGAGCGGCAAGGAGGGGGTGCCTTGAGGACGGACGGTTGGCGGAGCCTGTTCGAGTCGGCCTGTTCGCCGGTGCTCTTTAGAAAAATAAGGGGGAAAAAAGTTTGTTGTGTGAAATCCGATGGCACAAGCCAGAGAGAAGGTCTAGGTCTTGGCGTGATCGTGGCGGTGTAGAGTGGCCGGAACAGCGGAGGACAGCTCTGCGACAAGGCAGCAAAGGAGGGACGCCAACGTCGGAGTCTGTGGCAGTGGAGGCTAGGCCCCGCCAGGTGTTGGAGGAATGTTGCAGTGGTACACACTGCGAAAGTGCGACCTGAGGGCGTTCTCTGAAGGGAGCTGGGGACGAGAGGCCACAGACCAGGTGGTTGCCAGCGCCCGCATTGGGCCGCTGGTGGTTGTGGTTCCCAGGGTGAGTAGGGCTCTTGCGGTGTGTGCACCCCACCTGCTGTGTGGCAGTGCCAGAGACTAATTGCTGGACTGAATGTGGGAACGCCCGCGCAATGGCTTGTTGGGGGAGCTGTGCAACGCCAGCGTGCTGGACTGTGCTTGAGATTCCCAGGATGTTTTCGCGCTGGGGATTCTGGGAGAACTGAATGATCATCTCAATACCAATGTTTCCCAAAAGGCTTGTCCCTTGGAGAACAGTATTACCTTAAACACATATGAGGAAACTGAACAGTCCAATCAGTAGACTAGGATAAGCTAGCCAACTATGCTACTTTGTTTACAATATCTCTAGGCTTCAACCAGACAGCTGAATGTGGTAGAGTTGTAATAGAAATAGTAGGCCTAAGCTATAGGCTAATCTGCATGTCATAAATATCAGACATTCAGTATTCTCTCTTTTTAAATCAAGATATAAAATAATACAGATATATTACATTGTAATCTGGTATTCTAAGGTAGGCTATTGAAATGTCTAGCCCCCCCCCCATCCAAAAAAAGAAAAATCGAGGTTCGTATCAAACCGTGGGTCAAAACTCGTGATACTAATCGAATTGTTAGGTTGGTGTATCGTTACAGCCCTACTGTATATTGCTACAGCCCTATCCTCCAAAAATCTGTCTAAATTGGACCAAAAAAACTCAGCAAAATCAGCTTAATGAGAGTAAAATGTGACCAAACCAAGTTTAAATAGTGATTTTGAATCTTGAAAATGTCAGGTATGGACTCAGCATCTCCAGTAACCCCTAAAAACATACTAACATTGTCCATTTTGGCCAAGCAGCTCTTATAATATGATCAATATAGGCTATTATGCTAATTTATGCTAATTAGCTCAATTACACAAATTGCCCAACATATGCAAATTAGCATTAGGCAGTTTCTGCATGCTGGGAACCCATACTATATATTTCCATCATAAAACTTTGGTGTACTCAACATTTCCGGGTCCACAATGGGGCTCTATGGGCTGTCCACCGACTACAGTAACAGATGATGTGGATCTCAGCACACTTGAAGTTTGTCATAGCAATGTACAACAAGAACAGCACTGCTGATGGAGTTGATGAAACAAGACTTGACCTGTTTGCACGGAAGCAGAGGTCCTATGATGCCATTTTACCAACAAGGGCATCTCTTGCTAAGCATGTGAAGTGTACAACCTATCAAGCTGACTGTATCTGGGGCCAGGCATGTATATATCAAATGAATATGGAGAGTCCTGCCAACTGGGGTTGGAGGAAAGAAGGTGACATTTGGCAAGTAGCGTGGATGACACTCCCACCAATTGCTGAGAGCTGTCAACAATTGACTAAATGTGTCATGATTGAATGTCTGGAAAGATGTAAATGCCGCATTAGTCTTTGTGTGTCTGAAAATGCAATGATTAAATTAATTTGTAATGCAGACATTCTGATATGGCTAGCTACAGAGCAGAGGCGTCACTAGTAGTTACTGGGGCCCTATCTCTCTTTCCCACACATTTCCTGTTAGTCTTTGTTGTTCTATTGAGGTAAAAAATATATATATATATATATATATATATATATATATATATATATTTAAACAAACACATGCACTTACGTAGCCCCCCTGCCCCTGCTGAAGTTCGATTTAAACCAGTGACAGTGAGTTTTATGGATTCTGGTACTGTTGGACATGCTAAATAACATACTAAAAATCTAGTAAAATCTGACCTTGGGAAAGGGGTCATTTTCAAAATGGCCGCCAAAATGGCTGTCAACAGGTTAGAATGGCTATATCTCAATTACTATTCAGCCTACAGGGGTGAAATTGATATCAAATTAAACAAGAATAGGATTTTAAATGTTAGAATTGAAAATGTTTCAATGCTCTACCTTTTTCAGCCATAAATTAATGAATAATGCGTCAGATATAGCCAAAATTAGCTTCCGGTGGCCATCTTGGACGCCATCTTGAAAATTCTAAGTCTTTGAAAATGATGATCTGATACTTTAGTGTGACATATATGATTCAGTGACCGCTAAATCTGATTAAACACGAAAAACACTTTCCTAGGCTGAAAATCGTCAGATATCGCCAAAAATTAGCTTCCGTGGCCATCTTGGACGCCATCTTGAAAATTCTAAGTCTTTGAAAATGATGATCTGATTCTTTAGTGTGACATATATGACTCAGTGACCGCTAAATCTGATTAAACATGAAAAACACTTTCCTAGGCTGAATAATGCTTCATAGCCAAAATTAGCTTCTGGTGGCCATCTTGGATGCCATCTTGAAAATGACAAGTCTTTGAAAATGATGAACTGATACTTTAGTCTGATGTTTATGAATCAGTGACCTCTAAATCTGATTAAACACGAAAAACACTTTCCTAGGCTGAATAATGCGTCAGATATAGCCAAAATTAGCTTCTGGTGGCCATCTTGGACGTCGTCTTGAAAATTATAAGTCTTTGAAAATTATGAATTGATACTTTAGTGTGACATATATGAATCAGTGACCTCTAAATCTGATTAAACACGAAAAACACTTTCCTAGGCTGATTAATGCTTCAGATATCCCATCTAAAGGTATCATAATCAGTTGAAAACCCTTTTGTATAATTTTTTTTGAGGTTAGGTGTTTTTTTTTCATATATTGACCCGCCTATGTTCTATTGAAATAATATATATATATATATAATAAAAAACATGCACTTACTTAGCCCCCCTGCTGAAGTTCAGTTTAAACTGATTGTTTCCCGATCCAGCCCTGTCTGTCTTTTCTACTAATGTCCTGTCAATCTGCACTATTGTATTGAAATTATATATGTAATCATTTCAACATGCACTTAGTGCACTTACTTAGCCCCCCTGCCCCTGCTGAAGTAACCGTCCTAACCAACATATGTTTTATTAACAAAAAACTATTTAATTATGCTAAAATTAGTACTGAAATGTGCTATTTTCCCCATTAATTGCGTCTACCTTCACAATTTAACACATTCTTCACATTTTATTGTAGAATTGGAAAGTCCAGACCCTTTTACCTATATTAAGATCATCAAAATGTGATTATCCAATCCCAATCCAAGTTAAAAACCAAGTATAATGGCTTTCAATGGTGGCCATCTTGGAAAATGGTGGCCATATTGTATTTTTTATGTGGCTAATGTGGTTTTTGGATAAAGTGGGTCCCAAAGAATATTTGTGCCAAGTTTGATGCTTGTATCACAAATTGAACGAATGTTTCACTAATCTGCCGGACTAATCTGCTAATCATTGGTTGAAGCATACTTGCCACATAGATGGTAGAGATGGAGGTAAAGAAGCTGAAGATGCGAGAAGTTAAAATAATAATAATAATAATAATAATAATAGACACCCCTCCATGAAAAGCGATATGGGAAATATTTTGAAAGGTTCTTAAAGAAGATAACAGTAGTGCAAGTTATGTTCTATGTACTTCTTGCGAAGCCATGACAGCCACAAAACAGGCACGACCCACATACAGTAACTCATCACAAACACGGCACTGGTAGACTTAAGCCCTCCCAGCCAAACCAACTAAAGTTCAATTTCCAGACCTCAAGAAAGCAATAGATAGCTTTATATACTGACCTGGAACAGCTTTTTTAGATTAGGCACAAGACCTAATGACAAGTTGCTCAGTAAAATAATGCTGATACTTTGCCATCTGCCGTTAAACTTTTAGCCTACAGCCGTGAGCGCCTGCAGGAATAACTGTTATGGTACACAGACTACACAGCCATATCTACCGGTATTTATAGGCCATATAGGTACGCGCATGCATAAAAGTTACCTTAGTTCGTTGTGTCTGTGACTTTAAACAGTGTGCTTCAGTAAAGATTTGTGCTTCATTCAGCATTATGAGCCAGTTCTCGTGCTAACGTTTTGACCAGCAATGTATCTCTCTTGCCTACCTTGCTGCCTTCACCGCCTTGCCGCCTTAAAAGAAAAATGTATGTCCATGGCCTTGAAATCTTGTCTTAGTGTAATCCTTAGCTGGTTGCGTGCGTGCTCTCTTATTCTCATTCTCTCTCCTGATGCGCAAACATTATGTCCTGCATGCCTAGCTGTGTGTAGTTCTACTGCATAAAGTTTCGCCTAAATTAGTTTGTTTTACAGAAATGGCCTACGGTCACACTGCAAGGTAGGTTATAACTAAAAGTACACATTTTATAAATACCGTGAAACTTGAAAAAAAAAAATTTTTGGGCCAAAAACGTATGTTAGTACATCTTGATTTTAGCTGATATCTCTTAAGCCAATTGAAAGATATTCACCAAACTTGTTCTACTTACCCACTATAAGTTGTCAAAGAGCTGGCAAGACAATTTAGGTCTTGAGGTCAAAGGTCAAGGTTACAAGGGGTCACACAAATAACTCACATGCAGTATTTGGTTCATATCTCCAAAGCAGACTGATGGATCTTCATTAACTCTAGTTCATTTATTGTCTATACAAGTTAGATGAACTTAGGGACTCAGGGCCATGGGGTCAAAGGTTAAGGTCAGTTTCATCCCCTGACATACAAGGTTATAGACGGTGGAGACATGCTAATCAACATGCCATGTTCAATTCAATTACTGTAAATATAGTGAACTTTTTTTTTATGTTGCACAACATAGATTTGGTTGTTTTTGACATGGGGAGTCCCTATCTACAGCACAATGAGTTTAATACCCCTCCTTTGTATATAAGAATCAAGAATCTGATTGCAATTACTGTATGCAAATGTGCTTAGCAGTTACATAACAGTGAAATACTTCCACTAGCATAGTCATGACCTGACAAATATCTCTTTCAATATTGCCCATGCAGTCCTTTCCACAGTACAAACAGTGCTACTTCCAGCTGTAAATTACAGCTTTCTCTGCTGTTGTGACTTTCCATAAGTTAGTATGACTGTTAACTGTGGCCCTTGCTTTTTTTCCCTTCATGGACAAGGTGTTGTCCACTTTCTCCTGGCAATTTCTGTGACCCTGAAGACTAGCATTGTCTTCCAGTTTTGATGTTAGTAGGGGAGACCGGGGCTGGTTGGAACACTTTTCACTCTCGGTTATATTTCTCCGTCTTACAATGCGTTGAAATGGTCAAATTGTGATTAACTGAAAGCTTGGGATCTCAGCTACAAAATGTATATATTCAATGTCAACAAATGATCCCTTGTTTTGAGTTATTATGATTAAAGTGGTGTTGTGCACGTGTGCCAACCTGCCCCATGCACGGGGTTGGTTGGCACATGTAGTCGGGGTTGGTTGGAACACCTATGTTATAGTCCTTTGCAGTACTTCTTTTGCTTTTGTTTGAAGTGCTCATCTATATCACTACCTGTAGGGCTTTGCTGATTTATTTTCTGTGTGTTTTTCTTCAGTAGGGCTCACCGTCAAGACCAATTTGGTACCTACCGATTTTTTTTTACTTCAAATGTTTAAAAAGGTCTGAAATGCTTCCAAATGTAAAACTATGTTCAGTAATTACAATAACAATGTTAAAATAAAGATTGATGATGTTTTTATGTGTAAAATACAAAGTTTATAAATTTGTCACAAAATAGCCATAGGGAATGTATGTGCCAACTAACCCCAAAATCAGTGTGCCAACCTGCCCATACATTAGGTCAACTTTTTTTGCACAAATGCTGTTAGCCTGCTAATATCAGTCACCTCAGGTTTTTAAACTTCATTTTAAATTATAGAGGAGTCCCCTAGCAATCAATTATAATGAATATTTTTTTTTATATCCCTAACTATTACCCTTCTAGGATGTATTTAGTGGGAGGTGCATATTCTAAGTTTTGACACTACAAAATCAAAAAGTTGTTCTCACCTAAAGGGTTAATGACCTGGAGACCAGTTACATAGCCTACGTGAGTTTACTCTACTCAATAAGGCCGTCAGTTTAGTGTTGGAATTTTGTTGCAGCTCCCTCTAGTAGCCTGGATATTAACAGTATTTCAACCTGCCCCTGTTCCAACCAGCCCCGGTCTCCCCTAATGTGGCATGTCCGTTGTTATCTGTTCAGTTGAAGTTAGGGGTGGGCAAAAAATAATATCTAATTATTTTGACGGTAGATATCAATAATATAATTAAATACGAATTTGTTACAAGCCACCTTATCATTTCTTACAAAGCACATTAAGGCAGGGGTCCCCAACCTTTTATGTACCATGGACCGGTTTGATTCCCATTTTTTTTTCACGGACCGGGGGGTCGGGGGTTCCATGTTCCAAATGTGTTGTGCATGCATTACGTAAGGGATAATGGACGACACGGTGGTCTGTTCACAGAAGTTAATGCACGGTCGAGGTTGTAAAACGGCCCCGACGCGAAGCGCAACCTCGATGGTTGCTACGGCCAAAGGCCAGTCGTTAGTTCTATCTCTCCCGTTGTCAAGCGGGCGTATCCCAAGATTCTGATGAACTTTAGCTTTGAAACATCGCTTTTACTTAGCCTGCTGTCATCCATCTAGCTAAAAGCCACCTCCGTCATATGCTACAATGTTGCAATGTTCTGAACGTCTGCATTTTACAGCTCGGATGCAACGTGACAGTTCATTTAAACTTCACAACGAGTTCGGCGAATTAATATACAAGTGTGATACGGCCAAAAAAATGGATCTACTTCCTTAGTGTGCAGATAACATACGGTTAATGGTCGTTCTAAATTATGTAGGACAATGGGAAATTCAACCAAGCAGTGGAATAATTGAAAAGAACTAGCTCCAGTTAACAGTGAAGGTAACAAACTCTTAAAATGTGAAAAACGTGAACTTGAAGAAGTGAAAATTGAACAATATGAACTATGAAAATTGAACAACTTGAAGCTACATCTATCAAGTGTGAACATGCTTAACAAAATATGGGAACAAATGGAACTAAACGTGCATTACGAATATAATCAGTGGGAGCCCTGTGCTTGTTTCCCTGCAACAAGAAGGTTCCATCAGGGGGTGATGGAAGACAGTGACACCCTCAGTGTGTTTGAAATGTCCAGTCGATTGCGCAATTTGGTCTTAGTTGCAGTCATTGCAGAAAACCCGCCTCGCATAGATACGTGGTGGGAAATGGTAGCAACGTTTTCAGGCGCTTTCACGGCTATCTCGGGATATTCTGCTTTGGTTTTGATCCAAAACCCGCCAGAGAGGTTTCCTCATACACACTCTTAAGACCACCGCCATTTGCAATTTCGATCCAACTGCTCTTCCTCCCTGCGCTGACAAGTTATGACTATTCGATATTAACAAATGGGTTGCGGACCCACTCATTGGTTTGCTGTGGATCTTTAGAGGATGGGAAGTAGCCTAACGCTCAAACTTATTTGAAAGCGCAACAAGGTGATCGCGCACCAGCTGCGAGAGAAAGGGCCCTGCCTCAGTCTCTCCCAAAACCCCACTACTGTTTGGAACATATCAAATACATCCCGTCCCCATTCGTCCCCACAAATCAAGCTTTGCTTTAAATGCAGCTTTTTTTTTATCTGCCAGTTTAAAGACAGTTGTCATTCTCCCCTGGAGTGACAGGTTGAGGTAATTAAGCAACCCGAATATGCCACACAGGTATAAGTGAGTTTTGGCACCCAGTCCTCATCACTAAAATGTGCAGCGGTGACTTTTTTTCTGTAAGAAATCACTGCAGCGGCTCTCTAACACTCTGACCAGTGACCTGCTAAAGATGCTTGTTTTGTTGCTCATTCTAGCAGTTTAGCTAACTTTGTGTGACACTACCATTAAGCCAAGAACTGATCAAGTGAAGTGAGCTGACCTAAGGCTGCGAGCTGAAGGCAATATGTAAAGTGTTGAAGGCGGGACAGACAGACGTAAGAAATAAGACCTTGCAAAATGCAAACATGCGTGCAATCAAACAACTGCATATAGGCCTATGCCAAGTAAAAACGTGACATTATTGCTAATTAAATAGAGTTTAGTTTGCATGCATTTTTTAAAACTCATGCCGTAGGCTACGGCCCCGTGGTTGGGGACCGCTGCATTAAGGGACACAAAGTATTAGAATAGCAGTTCATTTTCTAAATTTTGTTTCTGAAAGATGAGACTGTTGTAAGAAGCAATATTTTCCCCTGGGATGAATATCAGTATTTAGTTGTGCCCAGTACTGTCTTGATTCATTATTATGACCGCCCGCGTTTAAGCGTCATATAGGTTTAGTCAGATTTTTTTTTTCTTTTTTCTTTTCTTTTTAGATGCCCAAATTTCCATCAATGATTCCCGGGACACTGAAAGACGGGTACACGAAACTTGTTGGCATGTAACCCCACATGGATAGCATGGAACCATCGTTTTTTCGTTTTGATCTGTAGCCCCCGCTGGACTGGACCCCTGAAAGGAGGGTAGGGCGAACACAGTTTTCTGTGAATATCGAAAAAAACCGTAGGGTTTAGGAGGATTTTTTTTTTTGTATGTTGATCTCAAGGGGCCATGTCAACCCATTCCATAACCACTCATTTCATGTATAGCGCCACCTAGTTAAACACAAAAAGTAAAAATTAGGTGTTGTAATTGAAGGTATCTGTGACCTAACATAGTCAAAACTCAAACTAAATTGGAAGTGTAGGATCATTATGACACCCTCTGTATGCACGCCAAGTTTTGTGGAATTCCGTTCATGGGGGCCACACAATAAATTAATTTATGTTACTATACACCAACTGGCCTGTAGGTGGCCGGAGACAGTTTTCTGTAAATATCTCGAGAAGTAGGGCCTAGGAGGTCCACCTTTTATGTATGTTGGTCTTAAGGGGCATGTCAACCCATCCCATTACCACTTATTTCATGTATAGCCACCTAGTTAAAAATTAAAAAGCAAAAATTAGGTGTTTTCATCACAATATCTCTGGCTGACAAGGTCAAAACTGCACAAAATTAAAAGTGTAGGATCATTATGACACCCTCCGAATGCACGCCAAGTTTTGTGTACTTTCGTTCATGGGGGGCCTTACAATAAAATTATTTATGTGTACATTTAGTGGCGTTACACCAACAAGGATTCGGGACACTGAAAGACCCGGGTACACAAACTTCGTGGGCATGTACCCCCACATGGATAGCATGGAACCGTCATTTTTCGTTTTGATCTGTAGCCCCCGCTGGACTGGACCCCTCAAAGGAGGGTAGAGGGCAGACACAGTTCTCTGTGAATATCTTGAGAACTGTAGGGCCTAGGATGACAATTTTTTTCCGTATGTTTGCCTCCAGGGGTCATGTTAACCCATTCCATGTGGGTAAACAGATAAACACACACACACATACATTTACAGTAATCATACGTATGACACATACTCACACAGTAGACAAATGTACGCATGCATGCACATGCACAAACACACATACGCAGGCAAACACACAAGCACGCACATACACACACACACACACACCCACACACATAAACATAAACTTGTACACGCACACATGCACACAATTCAAGAATTTTTCCCGTCATCTACTTCCTGAATTTTTGTTCATTGATACCCGGGACACCGAACCACCGGGGTACATGAAATTTGGTGGGTATGTAGCCCCACTAGACTTTTACGGAAAAATTTCATTTCGTCCCCGGGGACCACCACCCCATAATGTTACCGTTAGCGTTGGTTGAGTGATGGAGGCCCATTTGATTGATTGCATTTGTAGAAAACTATAAATGCGGTTATACCAAGCAAATTGATAGCAGCACTGTTTGTATCTTTCGACTGTCATTTATTGCACGTGCTACAAAATCATTCTGTGCAATGGAAGATTTACCAACGTTACACCGGTCTGATACAGTTTTGCCTATACATGCATGAGACTGAGACGCCTGTTTATTTTGTTTTAAGTGCGTGCAGGGTGTGAGAGGGGAATCGATGTGCTTTGATTCCAGCTTGGTAGTTGTAGTCTCTGAAATTAAAAAGCACGTGTGTGTGAAGTATCCAAACAATGACACCTTCATTTCATTATGGTTGCTTTAGCAACACACCTTAAGCTACTGTGTAGTGGGTCCCATTTAGAAGTGGCTACTTCATTCGCGCTTTCCTTGACTCATGGAGCTGCGTGAATGTTATTACAACTTTTCGCCACGATATGGCAGTTTAAGTCCGATACTATAAGGCGTAAGCCATTGGTTTCCAAAGGAGATTTTATATGTGTCGCCAGCATAGCCTATTGACAATTTATGTTGTAAATAGGCCTACCTTATAATCCTACCTGTAGCTTAGGGAAGCTAACAGCTTTCTATTAGGATCTAGTTTGTTAGTTACCGTTTTGTCATAACTCCCTGATGCATTTTTGCATTTAGAATAGCCAGAGCGTGTAGCCTATATCTCAATCGGAAAATGAAACAATATCGGGTGCCTATGGACTAGGCTGGGTGAACCCAGCCTGATCTGCCCGCTATTTATTTTTTGATTTCTTAAAAGATTGAGCTTGGTCTGATGAAAGCCAGACTAGCCATGGACCTCAGTTACACAATGCAAGGGAACATGAATCAGCCTATATTTGCACAAAAAATAACGGACAAAAGCTCTTCAACTTTGGCCCGTTAAAATATGTATGAACAGTCTAGCGACGCATTTCATCAAGGCCCATTTGGACATGTCAGTTATTTGCACCACTGGTTAGATGTAAAACAGCATTTCGTTTCAGACTACTGTTACTTAATTTGTGCATTAACAATAATGTTTCAGACTACTGTTACTTAATTTGTGCATTGACAATAAAGTATTACATGAACTAAAGATGACTAAAATCTTATGTAGAAGAAGAAACATTCACAAAAAATCCATCCATCCAAAATTGACCTTTGTTTTTGATAGCTGTTGAAAACGGCATGGAACTGACAGAGATGTTTTTATTTATAAATACATAACAAATAAATAAATAAATAAATAACATTATGCTGATACCTTTTGCTTTTCCCAAATACAGTGTAGCCTACAGGTGTAAGTGACCTTTCATCAATCCAGTTGCAATGGATGAACTGTGATGAACTGCCCTACTTGTGATTGTTTAGAGATTTTAAAGGTTTTATAACAATGCTACACCTTCTTTGGCTATTCTACAATTTATTCACCTTTTCAGCACCAGTAGGCTACTTTCTGTGCAGCCGCACACACACACTCAGGCATGCCAAACAAGCATACACAAAAGTTTCAAGAGTGGGGGATGGAGTAAAATATGGAGACAAATTGAAGTGTGATTTATTTTCGCGGAACGGATGTACAGGACTGAGCGGCGGTCATATTTTGTACCGCTATGCGGTACATCTAGTTTTCCATTTCACTGCAATGGGTGATGAGACTAACCTGACTCTCGCTAGATGAATTTCGTTCCGCCTAGGTCCACTAGTCCATCTGGGATCGATCCATTGGAGTGGTGTTTCAGAAGGCTGGGCCTTATCAAAAATCCTTGCATATGATTGGATAAGCCACTTGTCCGTCATCTATTGACGTACTACTTCAACCACTCACATCGAAGCCAACCCGTGACGCTGAGAACAGTCTCACAGTCGCTTCTACGCTATGTCACATCCTGATTGGCTCTTCCATAAAATCTGGTGCCGAAATCACTCTCAACGGAAGCGATCCCAGATGGATGTGAGTGGAGTAAACATTGGTCTAGTGTTATCCAATTGCGTGCAGTGAGATTTTCAAATGCACGCTTGGTGCCGCCCCTCGAGTTGGGCCATTACATTGTTCGTGGCCAGACCCTTAATCTTTCTAGGTTACCAGGGTCTGGATTTTCCAGGCTAGAAAATGTCCACTTCCAAATCCAATTGTCCAATTAACAATTACCACTTGACTATTTAGTAATTTAGCACTCTGGAACAAGGCGTCCGAAGGAGACAATGTAGATAGAAGATTTTCCAAAGACCGTATTGCAATGATAGTACAGCCCAACCAAAGTCTAGACCAACCATCAAAGCAATAGGGAGGAGATGTCATCAGCTGGGGCCCCCGACAAGATCTCCCCTACGGATGGCTATACTGTACACTATATTTTATACTCCTCAGCTCTTGAGAAGTGCCACCCTCTCACGCCATCTCCATCAACACCCTTCACCAATCAGTACCAAGCAGGGTCGCTTACATTGGTGGAAACCATCTTCCCATCATGCATAAAACTATATGCAAACCTATGTAATGCATAGGTAACATATGTAAAAAGTGTAGCCCTAAGTTTTTCTGTTTCCTTCCAGTTTGGTGAAATAAGGCCTTATCTTATTCTCTTCCTAGCTAGACAGGCCCTAACTCGTAAGGCACAGTGGCCTCCTCATCCCTGTCCTGTCCAGTCCTCACCAGCTTGATAACACCCCCTCGCCCTTAACCATGTAAGGAGGAGATCCTCTCATCCTGGTGCCCCCAGTACTTTATGAAACCCATGATTACATCCCTTCACATCCTGAAAACCCACCATAATACCTAGTAGAATCCTAGGTAATATCAGTCCGCTGCTTCCGTTGTTTATATGCCTACTACCAACTTCAGGGAACAAAGTATAACTATTGCAATGTGATGCAAGGGTAGTTTTTATTTCTAACAGTATTCTATCAACATAGACATTTACATCAATTGTCTGGCGTTATAATTTAAGTTGAAGGAAATAGCTGTAGATGACAATGTTTATCAGATGTTTGACAGAAATGGTTTGGATTTAATCTAAAACTCTGAACTGAAACAGTTATTTTAAAACAGGTATTCACACAGATGTTTGCATTTTTAAAACAGCAAATTATTTAGATTTCCCCGGGTTTCAGAGAGGCTACTACTACAATACTAAAATAAGATGTGGAGGTTGAAACAACTGTTTTTATACAGAAAATAAAGTTTGTTTTGCTTTAATAAATGTCTTAATCTTTTTTAATGTCAATTCAGATAGTTGATTCTATACCTCAGCCAGCTATAGCCTCATGACTTTTAACCTCTACCTGTGACCCCATGATCTTTAATGCCTTATTAGTTAATTTAGGCTTAATTAACTGTGTTGGGTTTAATGAGGATCCTTCAATCTGCTTGAGAGGTATAAAACAAACATTGCATGTCAACTATGACCTCACGTGACCTTGACCTTTGACCCCAAGACATTAAACACCTACTAATTTCATCAAGAACTTATGGTGAGTATGTACACCAAGTTTGGTAAAGATCCTTTTACCAGTATGGGAGATATCAGCTAATATCTATATGTGATAATATACGATTTTGGCCCAATAATCATTATACCATGGTCAATTCAAAGCTGTATGTATGAAATTCTTAATCAACATGAAATTACGGTTGGATTGATACCAAATATCCTTTTGCTGTATTTACTTCCAACTTCAACCCTAATTCGCTCAGACTATAAGCAATGCTGGGTAACGTCACTTCTGTTGACTGTCAAACAAAACAGAGAGCTAGCTCGCTCCTCCCCCTCCCTCCCTCCCATGCTGCTCCCGAATTGAAACTCTCCTAAATGCGCATCTCATCTGTGATTTGCTGGAACAGTTTGTTATGTTTTTATGGGCTAGGTTTGCCCAGTTTGTTTTTGTTGCCGTTTTTGGAGCCTGGGCTGTCCACAGAGATTGCGTTTTTTTAAAGTGTATTCAAGACACAGACAGCTAGCGGTTGGTTAGGTGAGGTTTGCAGTAAGTGACAAAATGTTTTAGCCTTTAAAAAACACGTGGCATCGCACACACGAGCACCTTTAACTTCTTTTCTTATTCAACCTTGCAAACATCTTTCACTGGTAGAAAATACCAACCTTTACTGCCTGACATTTTTCAGGTGTAAGGGGAGGTTTAGCCACAGCTCCGTGGACTTTGACCCTGTTGCACACCTTCCCCCTCGGTACACCATTGTCGAAGATGGTTGATTAACGGAGATACTTCATGAGAGGCCATTTCCTGTCCCCGGCAATGTATGCAAATAGGGTGGCAGTAGTACACGCCCCGCACGAGGGGGGGCCACTATCCCCCATTTATGCAGTGATCGGGCTCCCTTTTTAAAATTGAGGTCTATGGCAGAATCCAAGAATTTCCTAGAATTTGTCAAAGCCTTATTTTTCTGAGCAATGGATGCACATTTCGGACACGGTATCATGATCTCCAAACCCTCCTCCCCACTTCAGGAGAATGTTGTGACAGTATGATCCTCCAGTCGACGATCCTCCAATCAACATTAATGAAGGTGTACACCAAGATTGCTTTGTACTCCAGCTTCTGTCTGGCGTGGAACCGAGGCGTTCAAACGTCAGTCATACGTCAGTGACACGACCCTGTGCAGGCGGGGACTGAACCAGAGCCCGTCTCTGACTGAACTCCACTTTGCCCTCATAGACCTCTCCAGAATAAGTCCCGCCTCCGTAACTTCCGTATCCATCCAACTTCCGGTCGTCAAATGTCTATGAGAAATAACATGGCGTTTTGAAAGATCGTACCTAACGTGATGGTTCACGTGTGATTCATGCGTGGTTTCAGTGGTCTATAATTGTAAATCGTTTGCAAGGTTCAGCCTCTTTTCAACATGACTTAATTTTGGTTTGACTGTGCGAGTTTGTTGGCTGTTATTGAGATATTTGAAAAAGAAAGAAATTGCCGACGAAGACACTGAAGACATGACGAGATGAGATTTCTTTTCACGAATAACAGATAATGATAAGCAGACTAGGAATCAGAGGCTGAATCGTATTGAGTCGATAGCTTTATTTTGCATGACCTTGATCAGAACAATAACGTTTTCAGAATGTATTAACAACCTATCAAACATGATGATTTCACGCAGGGTTCGTGCCACCTCCGTAGACAAGCTCTGGTGTCACGAACTCCATTTCGGTGAAGATAAACTATGAAACATTGCCGTTGCTATGCAACCTTGACTGGGGGAGTTGACGCGGCGTCTGAAGCGTTAGCTTAGTGCTTCTTACTGATATATTTCTACTTTAACGGCACCGACTTCGCTACTTCGCTACCTATAGATGTTTTACCGGTATGTTATTTCCCATAGACAATCAACGCCCGGAAGTTGGATGGATACGGAAGTTACGGAGGCGGGACTTATTCTGGAGAGGTCTATAGAAAATATAACCGCAAGCGGTGATTTACAGGGTCCGAGCAAAACGAACATGAGGTAGCATAGCTTTTTAGTTTTACATATGCTTTGATTTTTTGGGCCCAATTGTTCAAAAGAAACGTGATCGGATTTCGGCTATCGGATTGGATCAAATCTTGAAAATGGCTTGTTCAAAGGGAAACAAGGATTCTGAAATTGGATTAGATCACATAATCTATTCTTGGTTTTGATCTGGATAAAACCTTCACTTTGTGTTGTTCAAAACTTTTGAGTTGGATTGGAATAAATTTGATGCATAAAATTAGGATTACCCTGTGCTGTAACGTTATAGTGTGCTAACCAGGGTGCGATTTGTGTAAAAACCAGAGGGGGGGATGATTTTGAATAAGTTTGTAACCCCCCCCCAAAAAAAAAAAAAAAAAAAATTAAAGAACGATTCATAGCCTAGTAATGTCATGGCTAATAATAGCCTATATTAATTTTGCCACCTTTGTAACATTTTAGTTTACCGTGGTGTATGACTTTAAACAGCGAGTGTGTTTGGTATGATGATCAGCTCCTCTAATGCAGGGTAGGACTACGTTTTGACAAGCATACAAATCACCTTGTTCTTGCCCCATCTGAAATTACTCCTCTACTTTTGCTGCCTCCATCCTTTCTGTATTTGTTGTGCAAAAAAACGTTGTATATGATGGCACTGAAGTCTTAAGTTAGTGAATTGGCTAACAGTGTTGAAAATAACAGTGGCTAACAGTGTACAGAAAATAAATAGCCTACTATCATACTGTCAGTTAATTGGCTACAGTGCAGTGAAGAGTTTGGACAGTGAAGTTATAGGGCAACTTGAAGTTTTATGAAAATAATTTTACGAACCAGAACATAAAGACCATGAAGCTTCTATTTCTTGCAGCTGTTAAAACACCCGCTAGATAGTTTAAATACCCACCAACATTCGTTTTGCAGTACAGATTATTTCTGAAAGTTATTTGTCTACTAGGCCTAGCCTAGGCTACTGGCTGATTTATCAAGCGAGTGCTTTCTCGTTAGGTCCTCCATAAACTACAGGTGTTTCGATAGAGAGCCATTGAATAAAAGCGATGCCAAGCAATTTCTGTAACACTTTTTGTGACATTCAGCAAATATCTCCTCATTTAATGTAAGTTCCTTCAGACAATAGGCCTATACGTTCTACTCTATGTGCAGTTGTCCTCCATCTCAGTTGCATCAGTTTTCTAATTTTGAAGGTTCTAAAATATGACTATATGCTTCACTGAATCCTTCTCGTATTCTTTCATTTGTCCAGCTAACTTTTCCATTGAAACTAGCCATTTATGATGGATTACACACTCGACATTCTGAAATGTCCTGCACGATCAAGGCCAAATTAAGTTATCACGCAGCCACTGTCAGCACAGCAGCATGAGTCCCCACCGGGGATAAAAATAATTTAGCAGAGGTAGGAATAGGAAAACCGGAGGGGGGGGGGAAATCCTCACCATCCCCCCCTACAAATTGCACCCTGGTGCTTACCTCCACAACTTAATAGTATTCTAACAATACCCTATTCTAGTGCGCTAACCTCCACAAGCCAACAGTATTCTAACAGTAGTATTCTAGTGCGCTAATCTCCACAACTCAATAGTATTCTAACAATACTCTATTCTACAGGACTATGCATTTGTCATGGATAAGATGAAGGGTCTGATAATGGAAGGCAGTGTTTCCTACAGAATGGAATTGTATTTGTGGTGGTAGGTGAAGGGGGGTGGGTTCTGTGTTGGAGTCAATAAGATGAACAGCCTATAATTATGCAGTTATATTTGCCTTGCACGACAAGTCCTGACAAGTAGCTGTAACGTTATAGTGTGCCAACCTCCACAACCCAACAGTATTCTTAACAGTATTCTATTCTAGTATGCTAACCTCCACAACCCAACTGAAGGAACTGTAGGGGGCGATGTGGGTCGAGGTAGAGTGAGTGTGTGGCGAGCAGGCAGAGCCTCGGTCAGAAGGCTCAATGGTATGGAGTGATGACACGGAGATGGCATGTTTCGGTGCAACACAAGTGAACTTTATTTGAGTTTCAATTCATCTGTTCTTTTGTTCTTTACTTGTATGTGTGCTGCATCAAAGAGGAAACAAACAGAAAATGGAGTAATCAGTGAAATGGGGTAAATCAGTACAGATCCCAACTCACAAACAAACCAATTGACATTTGAACAATAAACTGAAATCATATGGCTATATAAGGTACAACTAAACAATACTTGACATCCCAGGTCAACCAACATCACCTAATCATCTCTCACATGGGACTCCAACACACCAAACCAACAAACAAAGACCTTAACTTTACACATGATGGCAGAGCTACTCTACAAACTGATAAACATCACAAAAGTCATAGTGAGGGTCATTAAAGTGATGACTTACGTTAACTCAAAGACGCACACAGAGCAGGACACACTGGAGTGCTGGGTTGAGATGAACAAAAGAGTGAACTGAGGGCGAGCAAACAATTTATCCTGGTCTGAGCCCCTGCTCCGGAGCTACAGGGTTTCCCAGCAGGTAAACTGGGTGTGGTTAGGTGGCAGAGCCAAACAATCCTGCAATTTCTCCACAGCACTTTCACCTCAAGCCCTCCTTACACTGACAGACTTTGAAAAGATTTGCAAAGATTTGGAAAAGATTTTTGAAAGGCTACAGTCTCAGACCCTCTCACATCTAAAGACAAGTAGTAGAGTTTTAAGTCACAGACTATGATTTTGCAATGACTAGGGATCTTGCAGGGTCACTATTTACAAGACTGCAACACGATTCCTTTAAATCATTACCCATCGTGCAATAGATAAACAGGAACTGAAAATTATAGCCTATTAAACTCAAAGTCGTATTTTCGTGTTTCTGCAGCATTGTTTCATGCGTGACATCCTTAACCGATACAGAGTTGTTCTGTCAAGTGGAAGAGCCGACTAAATATGTATAAGAAATGACAAATATTATAAGAATAACAAATAATTATAGGCTACAGCTGTGTTGGAGTCAATAAGATAAACAGCCTATAATTATACAGTTATACTTACCTTGCACTACAACTCCATATTGACAAGTAGCTGTAATGTTATAGTGTGCTAACCTCCACAACCATACAACATTCTATTGTAGTATGCTAACATCCACAACCCAACAGTATTCTAACACTAATGCTTCAAGTGGGATTTGAACTCTCAACCTAAAGGATCACCAGTATAAGGCATTATCCCACTGAGCCACTGTCAACCCTACATGTTGGCCAGTCACATTCACATAGTAATTTTGTGTATTGGTAAACACACAACAAGAAAAACTCCAACCATACATTTAACAATAAAATGAAGGGCTACCCTAAACACCTGAAAACTTTTTGAAATTCTGGGGCAATTAGACATTTGTGTGTTGGCAAACACACAACATCAAGAAAATTCCTAGCATACATTTGACAATAGAATTAAGGGCTTTATAAAAAAGAGTACAGATCTGAAAATGTGCACTGTTAATGGTATCCACATAATGATGGTTGTATGGTTGTTCTCCAAGGGAAAAAATGTCTATATGAGTACATTTTTTCCCTTGGAGAACAACCATACAACCATCATTATATAGTCATATTTTAGAACCTTTAAAATTAGAAAACTGATGCAACTGAGATGGACAACTGCACGTAGAATAGAACGTATAGGCCTATTGTCTGAAGGAACTTACATTAAATGAGGAGATATTTGCTGAATGTCACAAAAAGTGTTACAGAAATTGCTTGGCATCGCTTATTCAATGGCTCTCTATCGAAACACCTGTAGTTTGCGGAGGACGAACGAGAAAGCACTCGTTTGATAAATCAGCCAGTAGCCTAGGCTAGGCCTAGTAGACAAATAACTTTCAGAAATAATCTGTACTGCAAAAACGAATGTTGGTGGGTATTTAAACTATCTAGCGGGTGTTTTAACAGCTGCAAGAAATAGAAGCTTCATGGTCTTTATGTTCTGGTTCGTAAATTATTTTCATAAAACTTCAAGTTGCCCTATAACTTCACTGTCCAAACTCTTCACTGCACTGTAGCCAATTAACTGACAGTATGATAGTAGGCTATTTATTTTCTGTACACTGTTAGCCACTGTTATTTTCAACACTGTTAGCCAATTCACTAACTTAAGACTTCAGTGCCATCATATACAATGTTTTTTTGCACAACAAATACAGAAAGGATGGAGGCAGCAAAAGTAGAGGAGTAATTTCAGATGGGGCAAGAACAAGGTGATTTGTATGCTTGTCAAAACGTAGTCCTACCCTGCATTAGAGGAGCTGATCATCATACCAAACACACTCGCTGTTTAAAGTCATACACCACGGTAAACTAAAATGTTACAAAGGTGGCAAAATTAATATAGGCTATTATTAGCCATGACATTACTAGGCTATGAATCGTTCTTTCATTTTTTTTTTTTTTTTTTTGGGGGGGGGGGTTACAAACTTATTCAAAATCATCCCCCCCTCTGGTTTTTACACAAATCGCACCCTGGTTAGCACACTATAACGTTACAGCACAGGGTAATGCTAATTTTATGCATCAAATTTATTCCAATCCAACTCAAAAGTTTTGAACAACACAAAGTGAAGGTTTTATCCAGATCAAAACCAAGAATAGATTATGTGATCTAATCCAATTTCAGAATCATTGTTTCCCTTTGAACAAGCCATTTTCAAGATTTGATCCAATCTGATAGCCGAAATCCGGTAACTGAAATCCGATAACCGAAATCCGATCACGTTTCTTTTGAACAATTGGGCCCAAACAATCAAAGCATATGTAAAACTAAAAAGCTATGCTACCTCATGTTCGTTTTGCTCAAACCCCGTAAATCACCGCTTGCGGTTATATTTATCTTTGCCGTTGTCTTAGGACCTGTGAAATGGGGCAGATAAATGAATCATGGAAACTGTAATAGTATGCAAAAAGATTTGTTGATCAAATAACCTGATATTTCATTAAAACTCTACATTCAAAATGACATCTCAGAGAGACAGTAAATATTAAGCCATAAGTGCCCTTGAGAAAGGCCTAACCCCTAACCTCACTGCTCCCCGAGCGCCGCCGTTGAAGCAGGCAGCTCACTGCATTAGTGTGTGCTTCACCTCACTGTGTGTTCACTGTGTGCTGTTTGTGTTTCACTAATTCACCGATTGGGTTAAATGCAGAGACCAAATTTCCCTCACGGGATCAAAAAAGTATACTATACTAGTATTAAGCCTGAAATAGTCATGTGCATTCAATGGGGCTAGTCCATGGGCTAGTATGGGTCAACCTGTACCACCCCACTACTTAATGGTATCTTCTTTTCTTTTAGCCCTGGTCGCAAAGTTTGAGAAAGTTTGTGTTGAGACTAAAACTTCAAAAGTCAGAATCAGCAAACTTGGAACACGATTTACTTAAAAGACTGCAGAGAGACTTCACAGCAGTGGAATCGCTGTGAGGACAAAAAGGGACATAATAACTGTTTAGGTTTCTTAAATACAAATGTATCAAAATACATTTTGCCCAATTCTTCCCTTTTGCCCACTACTTCTAATCTATGTTGATTTTGCATAATTGTGACTCAATCCCACCTGTCAGAGATAGTGCGGAAGCCGGAAGTGAGGGTGAAATGACGAGAAAAAGTGGGAGTGAGTGATATTGTAAAGCCAAATACTTCTGAAAGGTAAGCGTTTTATTGCGATTTCAGAGCAATTGTGTTGAGTTTTAACTTCACTGTGCCTTTTACCATGCGCCCTCAGTATCCACTATAGGGTGACAGATTAAAGGATTAACTATGCAAGCAAATACTCCCTTAAGCTCCGACTAAGAAGGTCATGTCATGCCACAAGCTAACGTTAGTTTGAGCAAACCAACGTAACGTTATCTGTTTATTCAGAAGCTAAGTTAAGGCTTCATTTTCACAAATTTCGTACACATTCCACCTTTACTTTATTGTTAAAGATGGAGTGGGCAAGTCAGTTATGCGTGAGTAAATGCTAGCAATACTGTTATACACTTGTGTTTTGAAATGGATTTGGTTACGTTATTGAGGCTTCTCTGGTAATGTCGGCTAACGATACCATTAGCGAGCTAACTTATAACGTTAAAGCTAATGTGTGCTAGTAAACTTTACCGTTAACGTTACCGTCACTTGACTCTCGTTGATGGCAAGCTAAGATTTAAATTGTTAAGTTACTTCTATCCATCAGAAAACCTCGTTCAGTAAAGGTTACATTGTACCGTTAGTGTCAAGTATGTGCTTATCACTATTTGGCTAACGTTACTCATTCGAGGCTACCTTATGGAAACTTCTTTTTGACCGTATTACAGTGAACGTTCATTTAGCCAGCTAGCTTAACTTGCCTGGGAGACATTACTGTTTGGCTAACATTACGTTACATTTGATATTAGTTTTAACCAGCTGAGATAACGTTAGCGACTGATGTAATTTGTTTGCTGTTCGTTTGAGGTTCATTGTCAATTCTTGTAACGTTAGCTTCTAACCATGAAGCTTCAAATAGCAACATTCACTGCTAGCAAATAGCAACATTCATCTGCTAGCACTAACGTTAGCTTTAATTTACGTCCCAGATAAGTCGATTTGTGGAATCAGGAAAGAATAGAATTATCTCGTTATGTTGCTAATAATATGCTTTCTCTGAGGCATAGTATCAAAACGCTAGCTAACGGATATCATGTGGGTTTGTTAAACCAAACAAAAAAACAATATTCTGGTAGCTGAATTGCTTGTTAGCTTCCAGTGAGTAACGTTAGCCGCAAACCCAATTTCGAGCTTCTAGGCCGAGGTATTCGAATTCACAGGTGATAATGGACAGGTGTTTTGTCAAATTCTGCTCAAAATGTACTAACAGAAGCCCAATGCGCAGGCGCATTCTTAAATTGACACCGTCAAGTCAAAAAATACAGTAAAGCCCTTCATATTCAAACGTTTGACCGCGAACGCCTTTCATCTGATCTTACCTTGTATTTTATAATACTTCTGCTGTTTTTAAACATCAATGAGCCAATGTTGTTCTGACGTGCGCATAGTGAACGTGCACAGTTGTTCAGTGAAAATTGTTGCCCAAGTGTAGGCCTTTTGTAAAGTTGTCCTACAAAAATATTGGCTTTTGTTTATTAGTCAGCAAGTTCCATGGCCAAGTCATTTCCATAAATAGCCTGGTTACAACGCAGACCTTCTCAATTGTAATTGAGAGTGGGTCTGGAAAAGGTTAATTGCCTTATGACTTCCAGCAGGGCCGTGACTAGAAGTGAAATTAAACATAAATTTACGCATTAAACTCTTACCAAATCGTTTCAGAAGTGTAGCAATCTTGTAAACAAAGGCTTTAAATGCAGTTCTTTACTCAATTACAAAGAAATGCACGTGCCTGTGTTTTAGCAACATTGGAAATGGCCTTCATTGGCTTCTTGGCTAGACAGACCTGCAGCGCACATCCCAAATTTGCTAAAGGTTCTTATGGGTAATCCCAGGCTATTCCATAACATTTTAAATGGAGGGAAAGTGAAAACCAGCGCCCCCAGTGGTTTTGTTCCTATCGAAGAGCAGCTTCAGCGTTAAAGGAGAAATCCTGTGATTTTTCATATAGATCTCAGTTTCACCAAGGTCACCGAGTACTATCGTTACGGAAAAAAAATAATTTGGTTTTATCTAGCTCGAGTTGCTAGTTTCAACAGCCAAAGCAGCCAGGCAGCTACAGCGCTACATTCTGGGTGAATGAACATGGGGGCTCACGGACATACTAGCCTAATCTACTGTGAAAATGTCAGACCCTATTTTGCCTTCTTTTAACCCTTGTAAGGTGTTCCCGGGTCAGGTGGACCCACCACATTATTAGGCTTTTAAATCAATACAGGCATAAGAATTTATGTAAAAAAATACTTAACATATGTTTACTTTAGCTCAATTACCAATGATGGACATCATTTACCCCTGTGAGATCACCTTTGTGATCATATGATTATTTTAGCTTTTTGTGAGGACACAAGGAAGTTCCATTATAAAAAAGGTAAAAAATAAACAAAATGTTTGATCATTATTGGTGCCTATTTCTTAGAACTTAATCAGAACAGGTGAAAGTGCTTGAAATGTAACAATTTTGTAACTTTGTGTAGGAATAGCAGGTGCAGACAGACAACATTTCTGCACACACACCTACACTCAGACACACACATACAGACGCACAGACAAACACACAGACACACACAGCTATTTCAAATGGAACGTAGCTAAAGCCAGCTTCAGAAGTCGCTAAATGACGTCACACGATACTTTGCATATAAATGACGTCAATACGCCATGTCAGCATGCCATGCTACATTAGAGAAGATAGATAAACCTAACAGTTTCCCAAGAGAAAGTCTAAAGCTGAAGTTCCTTTCAAACCTTTAGTTAGGATTCACTGTAAAACTAAGCAGACCAACAGAGTACATCTCAATTATTTCTTTCGATGATTTGTTTGAGAACAATGATGTAGGCTAGTATTCCAAGTTACAGAATAGAAAGTGCTGCATTAGCCTATGGCTAATGTATATGAGATCCCATATGCTAACGGTTAGCATAACCGATAAAAGTACCAAGATATTTAGACCGAACTTCAGTCCATTTACAGAAGGGTTACATAAGAAGAGTTTTTTTTGTTATTCCACAGCTACATGAAAATATCACTAATGGGCTATAGGATTTGGAAAACAAGTGAAGTTAAACTAAAAATGTAATGCCAGAGGAATTGCAGTAGTGGATGGAAAGCTGCTGGCTTAATGTTGGTAACCTGACTCTCGCCAGATGAATTTCGTTCCGCTTAGCTCCGCCTAGCTTCACTCACATCCATCTGGGACCTCTTCCATTGAGAGTGATTTCTGCAACCGATTTTATGGTACAGCCAATAAGGACGCAGGGCAGGAGTTTCATAGATATGACATAGCGTAGAAGCGACTGTGAGACTGTTATCAGCGTCATGGGTTGGCTTCAATGTGAGTGGTTGAAGTAGCACGTCAATAGATGACGGACAAGTGGCTTATTCAATCATCTGCAAGCATTTTTTGATTAGGCCCAGCCTTCTGAAGCAACACTCCAATGGATTGGTCCCAGATGGATGAGTGGAGCTAGGCGGAACGAAATTCATCTGGCGAGAGTCAGGTTATAATGTTGGTGGGAGATTCCTGAAAAAAAAAACCATTGAATTACTTAATCTTTGGGTTCATACAAACCCTCGTACCAAAAAACCTTGTGTGTCAAAGCGTTCTTGAGATATAACCATGGAGGTATTAGTCACTCTCTCCAGTTATAAGTCCCGCCCTCCATACAAATGAATGGGGGAGGCTAGGCTAGTAAATCCGGCCAATTCATAGTCAACGCCATCTTGAACACTGGGGTTCGGATCCAGCGTCAGTCGGCTTTGACCATGCGCCAAGTTCCAAAGCTGGAAATGACGGATGGACCAACGTCGATTTTTATTGGGGCCATCTTTAAAAATATTTTTGTTTGCAGTAACAGCCAAAAAAAAATAAAAATGGGTCAGTAGGTAGGTCAATATTTTTTTTTTCAAGATTCAAAGTAAAAAAAAAAGTTCAATTTTGGTCATGTTGATTACCTAGGAATGAATTTACACAAATGTGCATATCGTGGCGTAACTGACTGGGTCTTCAACCCGTGCCTTCAAAGCACCATTGCAAACCTCATTCTGATGCAGGTTATATAGACCAGCCTTTCTCAAACTTCTTTGACCTGAGGCCCGGTCATGGCAGACTTTTGGGTCATAGGGCTCATCTACATGTACCCAGAAAGAAGGCTACAATAGCTCTTGGCCACGTTATATTGAAATTTGACTATACAATAGGCCTACTCAATGCTATACAGTGTATTATACAGTCTGCTCTGTTTCTAAGGAAGTTCCAAAAAACAACGTTGTTCTATTAAGTTTCGTTAAATAAATAAATAGCCTTCCAACAGGTTGAAGCGGAGCTTTGATACCAACGTTATCGATTAGTTTCAGTTTCTCTCGGCGAGAGACGGCATTGAATGAATGCTCATACCACCACTTAATTGTAGGGCTCCATGTTTAATGACATCGATAGCAGAAGCGTTTGTTTTTTTTTCACGATCGTCGATCCCAGCGGTTTCTTGATCAACTGCGCAGCAAATTATCAGATGAAGCACCGGGCCTAATTTCACTCCACGACTCAGCAGTCTCCATGTTGCGGACCCATATTTTGAGAAATGCTGAATAGACCACAACCAATTTCAATACTCCGACACGGTCACCGCTAGACTAGGGGAGAAGGGATGAGAAAAGATCTGGCCACAGTTCTTCCAGAACCGTAACAGCGTTATCAGTTTGTGTGAATGAAACGGTGACATCGCGTAAAACCAATGGTGTAGAGATGATGCCACAGGTTTTTTTTTTAAGTGAGCCACGTTTGCATGTAGGCAATTTATATTCACAATACTTGGGCCTACTAAAATAACTTATTTTATTGCATTTGTATTGGTTGTTTAGAGTAAAAAACAATGGGTCGGTATTAACATTAAGTTTACAACCGCAAGTCGGTCGGACTAAAAGGGGAAAAAAAAAAATATTTGGGTCGGTTCTAAATTGACAGGGTCGGTCGGGTTACGGCAAACGAAAATATTTTTAAGGATGGCCTGGATATTCTGTAAAAAGAGTCGTCCTCCAGTCAGAGGGTGGCGATAATGCACATACATTGCTTGCCACGTAACAAGAAGAAGAAAAAGTTGCTTTCGAACGCGGCGTGTGGAATGAAAGTGGAGTAAGCCCTGAAGCGCTAACTTAATTTCATTGGATAACAGCTGCTCTAACTAAGAGCCGGTCTGCCTGCCGTCCTGCTGCTGCAAATATGCATTCGAACATGACGTGAAATATCCGTAGAACTATAAATAAACCATTCTTTTTTTTTTTTGTGCCATGTGTAGTGCATTTTTACAGTCTATGATTAGTTTGTTTTTTATTTTATTGTTTGCCATCTCATAGCAGGTGCTCTAAACGTATTCTAGCATTGGCCAATGACCAAATCAAGCCAATAATAGCCAGTAGCCACAATAATGACTGGAGCCAGAGCCCTCAATAGCCACCCTGTTTTGAAAATGGAAGATAACGCACAGAACGGTCAGCCTGAGCGGACAATTACGTCCCCAACTCATCTAAAATGTGGTGTCTTTACTTTGGGTTGTACACCGCAGATGGTAAAGTAACCGTTAAAGAGAATGTAGTCTGCGGACTCAGCAAAAAACAGTTTACTTACGCATCCACGACATCCAATCTTCGTGCTCACCTGTCGAGTTACTATCCAAATGAGGCAGCGGAGTCAGGCACAGTAGACGGCCAGAGCATAGCCAGGTGTCCAACATCGTATGATTGCATACTTTCCTTAAATCCTAAATTATGTCCGGGGTCTGCTATTTACTTAGGCTGTGCAAAGCACAGGTATATTTGGGGTAGGCTTATTCGAGGCAGACCTTTAATTCTTACATTGTGCGTTTTATTGTGAGACATGCGTTTTCTTTGGAGCGGCATACAAGGCTATCAAAAGCAGACGATTTTCGGTTTTGGTATGGGATTTAATTTACTTCTGGACTTGTATTATATAGTTAAATGTTGAGACTGATGGGCACTTAAATCTAGAGGGTATTTGATGATCACTGTAAAGTTTCGTGTAGTTGAAAAAGTGTTGGAATTTCCAGCTGTTTATTGCGAGACAAGGCCTTTCACTCATTCATTGAACGTGCGCTGTGCTCTGGAAACCTTATTGTGTAGCGAAGTAGCCTAAACTGAGTTATTTTTTTAATTATGCATGGTTTACTTTTTATTAAATTCGCGGCAATAATTGTGTTTAAATGTAGTAGCCTAGTGCTTCAGCCTCTGGCAAGCTCCAAAGGGGGTGGCTATGGGTTGAGAGCAACGTGTTGGAGACCCATGGTGTAACGAGACAAGGGCTTTATGCCACTGTTGTGTAATTTATTGTCTTTAATCATGTTTAGGCTATTTTTGTTCAGACAAACAACAACGAAACAATATCAATACAATTTTTCTTATTTGTCATATGATGCATAAATAACCATAATATACACGTCTTCTCATAGGCTCCTCAAGAAATACGCGCTGAATAACGTTTGGCTGTAGCCGCCGGATCGGTCCTATGCATACATAGCATAACAACATGCGGCGCCATACTTGAAAATGGCGTATGCTAACATGCCGAAGCTAATCTACATGCTCTTGACCCCCTGGATATAACACTCGAGGTGTTTTTGACCTTTACATTTGACCTTTGACCTCCAACATCAATTCACTTCATCTTTGAGTCCATACAAACACTCACAGGGCTCCAGAGTGCGACCTAATTTTTCAAAAGTGCGACTAAAAAAAATCGGAGGTCGCACCAGTGCGACCAGCTATTCGAGAGGGGAAAAAGTGTCCGCATTGAAACTCTACCTTTGGTTCAATAACAGACACATATTTGGCCAATATCGTGGTTTAAACAAATCGCAGATAGTGAAGGGCGGGACCTCCCCTCTGATTGGCCGTGGCCCATGGAGAGAGGTCAGAGACCAGTCAGATAAACAGAGTGGATGTAGTTGTAGGGCTGGGCGATATGGACCAAAACTGATATCCCGATATTTTGGGGCTGATTGGCGATATGCGATATCGATACGATATTGATATTTCAAACAGAAAGAGCGAAGTGCTTCATATATTCACTCAACACAACAATTATGACAACACAGCCGGTTTTAATTATATTCATTTCAGACTGCTCTAACAGAGCTGTGCAAAAAGGTCTAAACAAAAACATATACCAATAGGCATACAGTTGCTCTGAGGGCTGTGCAAATAACAATATTCGGTCGACCCTGATTGGCAACACAGGCCTACAGCTTTACAATAAAGGTAACACAAAACATAGGCTACCGTTAAAAGCCAATATAAGAAACCAATTGGCATACAGATAGAGCTGTGCAAATAAGAAAAAAGTAGGCTACACAGCACATACCTGTTTGCAAATATTTAACTGCACAAGGAGTAGGGCTGGGCGATATGGACCAAAACTGAGATCCCAATATATTTTGGAGCTGATTGGCGATATACGATATATATCGATATTTTAAACAGAAAGAGCTAAGTGTTTCATATTCACTCAACGAGCTTTAATTATAATGATTTCAGACTGCTCTAACACAGCTGTGCAAAAAAGTGTAAACAATAACATAAGCCTACAATAGGCATAGGCTACAGTTACTCTGATAAAGCTGTGCAAATAACAAAAGACCAAATGCAAATAACCAAAGTTGACCCTGACTGACAACGCAGGCCTACATTGTACTGCACAATGCAATATTTTGGGCACAAAAATATTAAAAAACCTGCAGTTTTGTCACACAATGCAGTTTTTTTACCCGTAAGGGTTTGATAGGGCCTAGATGACAAGCAAATGTAGCCTATGATGGCCTAGACATGTTGCTATCAACAACAAAAATAGTTTTAAACAATTAGGCTACTTAAACAACGTAACTGAGTCACTCATCAAGAGTGTGATAGACGCTACCGTCGTTGGAATTAATGCTATGGGACGCACACCCATCACCCCCCCAGGAAGAAAAAAAAAACGTTCACGCGCATTTTTCCTTTATGTTCGTGCATACATAGCATAACAACATCCACATGCAATAATGCAACAACAACGTCTACAATTACCTATTCATTTGGGCAACTTTATACATCCCTATACTGGCTAAAGCTACCTTTAGTTGTGTTATAGCATACTGTAACGTCTGGCTTTAAACAGCTGTAATGCAGTCGTTCTGACAAGCACACCAATTGCTTAGCCAACCTTGTTCTTGCCCATCTTGAATAGCTCCTCTAGCTTTGCTGCCTCCATCCTTTCTGTTTTTGGTTGTTTTAAACTTGTGATATCCATGATGAGTATTGAGTTAAATTAGCTCAACATTGTGTGCTGATAACCATATAGAAAGCCGAGTAAAAGAAAACAAGTAGCCTATGCGTGCACTCTCGTTGTTGAGTGATGGTATGCACAGTGCGTACGGACGTACACCTGCAGGCGTACACCTGCCTGGTTTCAGGAATCATAAAAAATGATGCCCCTAACTGCTCGCGAGTCCCCGTGTGCATATCCTCTTAATAAAATCAGCGTGTAGGTTGTCTCTCTGAGGACTTTAGATCTGCTACTGTATATCGCTACACGCAAGCATTAATCAGTGTATTTAAATTAGCTAGGCTATGTACCAAAAATGACATTTTACCGTGAGTCGAAGAGCTGTAAACAGTGTTGTAACTTAAATCTGCGTATAAAACCGCTTGGAGCTCCAGTGGAATTTTGATTTCACAACGAGAATTCTCGGTCTAGCCGTTGATGTGCCGACGGAATAGGCATCAGCACCAACCTCTGATCAAGGTAAACAAAATCTGACTCGGTGTCCGTCATGTTTGAAAGTTTGTAGTGCTGCGAGGGAGAACGTGCACACGCAGGGGCGCAGTTGAGCAGAGCTGCAGCTGTCTGAATGGTCTGAACACAGAAGAGCAAGTGGCTTTGATAAAATGGTCCATTATTTTACATAATACCGGTATTATGATATTGTCTCAACTACATATAGTTTTCAAAAATATATCGGTCGTAGTCGTAATACCGATATATCGCCCAGCCCTATGTAGTTGCATTACAGTGTGGTCATATAGGCCGAGATAAATGTACTCTCTCCCCGCTGCCTTTCGGCGGCTGGCAGCAGCAAACCGATCAGACGAGCCCGAGATGATCAAGTTTATCGTTGCCTACGATAGGCCTAGTGAAACTTCCCTTCACCAAGTTCAGTCGAAATAATTATTCACCAGAAAAATAGTTTGAGCGTAAACCCGGCGATACAGGAATGCCACTTGCGCCAAATTTATAGGAGTCATTGCAGATGAAAATTGCGAACAATGCATACAAGGCCGGCGAGCGACAGAGATACAGATATCGCCGAAAAGGAGTCGTCATTGACTGCAATTACATGCAGGGGAGTAACCGGTTTTCAACAGCAATATTCGTTTTTTCGGCGCAAGTTGTGTAAACTCATTCTGATGGCATCAATCAATTTAATCCGGTATTTGGTGCAAACCGAATATCGCTGCTACATTTAAAGCCTGAATATTCCCTGCATGTATCATTGTGTACGGTGAATTGAATGGACACATTTAGATCAAACGTGGCAAGTCATTGAAATAGCCTATAATAATAGGCCTACCATTTTGTTACTGCATTAACCATAGTTGTTCTTATTGAAAATTTAAAAATACTAAAATTAAAAAGTAAATTGCATTGTGGGACTGTCAAATGATTATTGCATGGCGAGCTGGTTTAGCCAAGGCCTAAAGATCATGAAGTATGTAAGACATTGAGCCATGAGATGTGCAGTTTGAAGCCCTTAAAGGTGCCATGTGTAAGAATTGAGGTAAGAATATCCAAAAAATGAGCTACACACATCAAAAGAATGAGAAGAAATAAGGGTGATGATGTCATTAAAAAAATGACAAGGTATAGCGCTGCAGAGATATCAACCTGAATTAGCATGCTAAATTACTAGCCACAGCCCGACAGGTGTCATAATACCAGTTTCGGCCATGGGAGGTGGCATGCGGGCAACCTAACCGCCAGCCAAACTGCAATACACGTTTCTTGGTTGTTACTCTAGGGTAGCCCAACTCACTTTCTGGAGGTATACTGCCCCAACCTTTTATGGAATGTGGAGTATGAATTGATTTTTGGCAGACATTACACATGGCACCTTTAAAAGACGTGCACTGTTATTTAAAAGACGTACTCACTGTTATTTAAATTTCAGCTCAGTGAAGCACTTAAAGCACCAACACTTCATTAAGTTACTTTTCTTGTAGAGTTGTAAATCATAAGTCATAGGAACCTATATAGGACAGTAATTAAGGAAAAAAATACGATTGCGGTGTTAAATACGATGTGGTTGAAAATTTGGGTGCACCTAACTTTTGTGCTGGTGCACCTAAGAAAAAAAGTTAGGCGCACCAGTGCAAAAAGTTAGTCTGGAGCCCTCACTCATACCAAATTTCAGGCATGTCAAGGCATTCTTGAGATATAATGCTCGGAGTAGTCATGGACTTGACCTTTGACCTCCAACATCAACTTACTTCATCTTTGAGTCCATACTCTTGTACCAAATTTGAAGCATATGCGTCAAGCCGTTGTGCAGATATAATGCGCAAAGCATGAGATGTGACTTTTTATTTTGACACACGGGAAACACTTAAACAGGATATGTAGTTCAGGGAGAGCCAGATTGTATGCTAAGAAGCTTAGACAGTTGGATTCACAGGTGACACCTGTGCCAGTGTTCTGATTAGCCCGGGAACTACTCTGGGAGCTTAACGAGCGCAGCTGGCTTTAGGCCATTATGACATCACAGCCTCCTCCTCCTCTATGAGGGGAAAATTCGCTTTTTAACATTTTTAATCCCCTACTTCTCAAAGTATAAACTTTTCGAAAAATCTGAAATGATAACTCTCTTGTCCAATTCCAGACCTACACAATAGTTATTTCAACATGTCTGTATGTTAAGGAGTTAGAGCCACATTCATTTTTGAAAAGGTAAAAAGAAAAGGTTATAATAATAAGAAGAAGCCAGGGGATTTCAAGATCGTGGATTCCATCCACTATATTAACTTATAAATTAGGGCTGGGAAAACGCGTCGACGTAATCGATTACGTCGATGCAAAAAATACGTCGACGCAAAATATGCGCGTTGATTTGTCAGACCCAAAACGCATGCTGAATTTTACACCTTCAGTGTTTCCCATACTTTGACTAATCGTGGTGGGGCGCCACAAAACCGGCCGTCACACATTGATGTTCTATGTTGTACTATTTAAATTAAAGATATGATAAAATCCTTTGAGCTGCACTTTTTACGCACGCAGCCTTTCCCTGCCCCGCCCGCTCTCTCATAACAAGCCCGCTGCCCCTCCTCTGCATGTGCATTTAACACAAAATATTCATGGTTGTTGAAGGATTGTTGTTGCCACATAGAAGCATTGCATAGAACACGGCTGGCTAAATTGCTATTAAATCCGCTTAGCATCGTGACCATGCTGTGCAAATTTGTTCAAAACTGCTACAGTCAAGTTAACTCTGCTAAGGTCTTATCACAACATAGTAACATTGAGGAGACAAAACTTAGTTAAGTTATGCAATCAAGCAGTGTCTCAAAGCTAACGTTAGAATACTGTTTGGATGTTGAGTTTAGCATGCTTAATTAGGCCATCCTTAAAAATATTTTTGTTTGCAGTAACAGCCAAAAAAAAATAAAAATGGGTTGGTAGGTAGGTCAATATTTTTTTTTTCAAGATTCAAAGTAAAAAAAAAAGTACAATTTTGGTCATGGTGATTACGTAGGAATGAATTTACACAAATGTGCATATCGTGACGTAACTGACTGGGTCTTCAACCCGTGCCTTCAGGCGCACCGTTGCAAACCTCATTCTGATGCAGGTTATATAGACCAGCCTTTCTCAAACTTCTTTGACCTGAGGCCCGGTCATGGCAGACTTTTGGGTCATAAGGCTCATCTACATGTACCCAGAAAGAAGGCTACAATAGCTCTTGGCCACGTTATATTGAAATTTGACTATACAATATTCAATGCTATACAGTGTATTATACAGTCTCTGCTCTGTTTCTAAGAAAGTTCCAAAAAACAACGTCGTTCTATTAAGTTTCGTTAAATAAATAAATAGCCTTCCAACAGGTTGAAGCGGAGCTTTGATACCAACGTTATCGATTAGTTTCAGTTTCTCTCGCGCAGAGCGCCGCATTGAATGAATGCTCATACCACCACTTAATTGTAGGGCTCCATGTTTAATGACATCGATAGCAGAAGCGTTTGTTTTCTTTTTTTTTTCGTCGATCCGCGGTTTCTTGATCAACTCGCGCAGCAAATTATCAGATGAAGCACCGGGCCTAATTTCACTCCCGACTCCAGCGGACCAGCAGTCTCCATGTTCGCGGACCCATATTTTTGAGAAATGCTGAATAGACCACAACCAATTTCAATACTCCGACCACGGTCACCGTTAGACTAGGGGGAGAAAGGGATGAGAAAAGATCTGGCCACAGTTCTTCCAGAACCGTGCCAAGTAAAAGCGTTATCAGTTTGTGTGAATGAAACGGCGTAGGCCATAGTGTGACATCGTAAAACCGGCATTTTTTTTTAAGTGAGCCACGTTTGCATGTAGGCAATTTATATTCACAATACTTGGGCCTACTAAAAGAAATATTATTTTATTGCATTTGTATTGGTTGTTTAGAGTAAAAAACACAATCGGTCGGTATTAACGCAAGTTTACAACCGGCAAGTCGGTCGGACTAAAAGGGGGAAAAAATAAATATTTGGGTCGGTTCTAAATTGACAGGGTCGGTCGGGTTATGGCAAACGAAAATATTTTTAAGGATGGCCTTACAGCTGCTTGTCAATTTCGTTACTCCGGACTCATTTTATTGACTCAGACACTGAATATTTGCAAAATCCCGATGTAAATGGAAAAGTGTTTTCCAAGACTCAAAAGTGCTTGTCCCAAGGAGAAGTACAAACTGTTATTTGAACTAACTACGTTAGTTCTTGAATTTCCCCTGGGGATCAATAAAGTATCTATCTATCTACGTTATGAATTGCATCCATACATCAGCTGCGTTTTAACTGCGCAGAGGCGATTGCTCTAACACTACAGGGGAAGCTCAGCCTCCTCTAAAATATCACAGAAAATCGCATCAAATAACACTATTACATTAGTTTCTAGCCTACTATTCCAACTAGAACATGCTGAAAACATGTTCATCTTCATGGCTAGTTTGTTCAGCAATAAGGTTTTGTTGGTCATTTATCGTGATTTTGCACCCGTAATACATTGCTGTGACGACACGATCCATCAAAAAAACATGCAAAAAACCCATAGACGCTCGGCTTCACTGGACTTTCAATGGCACTTACAGAGTGGGCTGATCTCAGTGCAGAAAAGCTACACATTTATTGGACAAGCGCCACAAAATCGTCATTTCCAGGGAAGCCCGGCGTCTCTGGGAGTGAATGGGACAGTGGAATGGCCTGGACGGCGAGTTTCTGTATGATGATTGGAGCAGTGTTTCCCCTACAATGTATTCATCAGCGGCGCAGCGCCGCTCCTGGAATTCAAGCGCCACTGCAAAAAAGTTGCCTAATTAAAAAAAAAAAAGGCGCCAAGTGAACTTCAGGAACAGCTGCCGTTCGTTCAGGTTTCATGTCAACAAATAATAGTAGCCTAACGTTGAAGGCGCAGTCAGGGATTCCACAGGAGATCACGCTTGTTTGGGTTTATGTTTAAGTTTATTAGCAGACGCAATTTTGTCCAAAAAAACGTAGCCTACATTATGTTAACCAAGGAACCAAATTAAACCATGGCCGAGATAGCTTCGCCCCTACCTTCAGTAGCCTATTCCCAGATAAATCCATGCATTGTTTTAGTTTTTGTTTGTGATACAGGCAATGCTTTCCAAAGCCCTGTGTTGCTAACATACCTAGGCTGTGAAACTAAGGTCTAGCTAGCCTATTGGTGAATTTGAGTAATAGGATCACATAAAGCATTTACATCTGAGATAGTTTGTAATTCCTGTAGAGCTCATCAAAATTATAGATGTGATACAAGACACTTATCTGCTATAATCCAAGTGAATTTTCTTCGAATTTTTTACCATTTATTTTACCAAATGACATGGGGAAACATAATAAATTTCATCCACATATCCAATACAGTGTAATGGCATGAAAGAGAAGTCTATATAGTTTATACAGTGCTGTGCAAAAGTTAAGACACCCATGCTGAAATTGACTAAAGGGAGGAATAAAAACATATTTTGCCTTTTGTCTTAATGCCTTAATTAAAAAAAAAAAATAGGACATCAATTATTTTTAATGCATCATGTATCGTAAATAAATACATTATATATGTCTTAATTTATGCACAGCACTGTATATTCTAAATAGTAATTGTTTGTACAGTGGCCTACAGTGTGCAGTTGTACAGTGGCTAATACTAATAATGTAAATGAAAAAGGTGAAAGAAAAACATGAATAATCCTGTTCAAGTACTGCAATAATCATGCTTGTGTTGATGGTTATGTCATAATTTGTAACTCAATCTGTCCATTTCTTCCACAAAATCCACCAGAAGGCACAATTTAAGGAGTAATTTTTTCAACTGTTTCTCTTTTTTTTGGGGGGGGGGGGCTTCCTACGATCAACAGCACCGCTGCTGGAAAAAATTCTAGGGGAAACACTATTGGAGGAACTGTCATAGAGGCTGGACTGATTGACAGCATATGTCGCGATCTGACAGGAAGTAGTTCAAGGGATGCGTTAAACGTCCAACATACTCGACGCACCCGACCTGTAGCGCGACAATGTGACGTAACAGAAGCGCCGTAACCATTTATACTCGAGCGTGGTGGTCGCGACACTAGTTGCAATATTCTCCTTTGTCGCTGTTGTGAAAATATTAACGCTAACTACGTTACACAGCAGAAGAAGCTGCAGTAAGAAACACTAGTAGCTAGCCTCTGTGATGGTACTTCAGACTTTGGTTGCTACTATTCACAACTACCATCATCATTATCATCTAGTTTCCAAGGTGTGTGCACAGGTAGATAGATAGATAGATAGATAGATAGATAGATACTTTAGTCATCCCGAGGAAAATTTTAATAATTTAAACAGTTTAGTTAGCTGGCTAGCTAGTTAGCAGCTGGCTGAGTTTGTGTTATTTCCTTAAGTGGAAAGAGATTTTGTTCAGGCCTTAATAGATATCCTTTGTTTAAAAATAAATAATTTCTATTCTTTCCTCTTAATTCCATGTGTTGCAACTCTCGCTGGTAACTTTGTTAACTTATCCAGCAAACTATTAAAAATTCACGACTGTAACAAAACAATGCAACTCTCGCTTGCCCTCGAACTAGTCCTGTTTTCGCTTTGTCGGCTTCGTCTGAAAAAAAAAATGGGTGAAGTGCGCTACCTCGCTACCTGGGTTAAATCCTGGCGCGCCAGTAAGATCTACGTCATTTTGACATCACGTTGTCGCGCTACCGGTCGGGTGCGTCGAGTATGTAGAAGCCCTTAACGTTAGTGTTGACAGGTGAAGTCGGGAGGCAAGGCAAGTTGCAGCTCAAATTCTCATAATTTGGGAGTAATACAGTCGGTTTCTATTTGTCTTTGTAAATAGCATACTGTAAATAAAACCGTAATGTGGAGTTACAGAGTTGGTGACTTGCTTTAGTTTCAGTTGTTTTTAGGCTAAGTTAGGTAGCGCGCTATATAACGGTGTAGGCTACATGATTCCACGCCAACTCTATAGCCTACTGTTTGGCCTATTCTGGGTTTTGGGATCATTTTTGCCCTCAAAGAACAACATAGCACCTTAATAATATTAATTTAATAATTGACCAGTTTTATCAGAGCTTCCCCTGTTCCAAAGAGCAGCAATCGCCACTGTAACTGCGTTAGTGTTACAATTGCAAGGGAACGAACGTCTTAAAGTGACAGGCACTCAATTAGACCTATACACTACTGAACTTTATTGAATGCTACCTCTGACTAAGAATGCATTACTTTGCACTTGTATAGTCTTTTATTTTGGAATATAATATAAACATATTCCAATGTTAAGGAATTCATGTTTTTTTTCATTCAGATATATAAATCAACATGTATAAATTGCTATTAGTCAATTAAGTAAGGGATAATGTATAGAACGCCGGTCATTATGGGGAAAATAAGTCCCGACAGGGGCGAACGGACGGACCGAATGGCCAGTGAGGGACTTATTTTCCCATGATGACCGGCGTTCTATACAATATCCCGCTTTTATCTCTGACTACTTGCCAAAAGCGAAAAATAAACTCCATGATATGTCTCTTTACACTTATTTGTTACCGTTTCGTCGTGGCTTCTGAGAAACAAATAGTTCGCAACACACGCTGAACTTGAATCAAACATTCTTTAGAACACAGCTGATCAACCGTCTGCTTTCACTTTTGAATGAGGTTCCAAGCACAAACTCCGTTGCCATTGACTACGGAACTTTCGGAAATCCCATTCAAGTCAATGGAGCATTCTACTTGCATTGTGAAGAGCCGTATAATAATGAGAAGATAATCGAATCGAAATCGAATCGGACTGAAAAAATGAATCGTTAGATTAATCGATGCATCGAAAAAATAATCGCTAGATTAATCGTTTAAAAAATAATTGTTTATCCCAGCCCTATTATAAATAAGTCTTAAATTCTACATATTTATAACAACACATCATATAATTACAATGTAATGCAACTGCTGTGTTGTGTGGCATGGCATTTTCAGACATTTTGGATTACATTTGCTGATGAAATGATGACTGATCTGATAAAAATGAATTTTTAATATGGCAAGTTACTCTATAACGGGGAACTTAAATGTAGTGGACAAAATCCCATTTTGCAGCTTAATATTAGTTAAAACAACCTGATTTAATGCAATTTTAGTCAAATTTCTACCCTGCACATACTGTATCGTCAATTACCTCCATCAGCATAGCTAGACATAAAGGAAACCTATGGTGCGTTCAAGTGCATGGGGGAAAAATATTCCCAGTGAAAATGTTATCTCATGTGGGAATAACTGGTGTGAAACTGGGGGAAGTTTGTGAACAGAGTTGCCCAGTTATGTGCTTGTCGTCACTTTTATCCTCATTCAAATGGGTTTGCATTAGCTCTAACAGGATGATTAATTACCATATGCTCATATTGCCTGTCTGATTTAAACTTGACAACTTTATAAACATAATCTATGAAGTTTGGGGTATTATGTTATGTCATTATTTTTTATATATTTTTTTATTTGTTTTACCATTTTCTGGGATTCTGACTGAACAAAGTGATAGTCAGTCAATGTTCCAACCAATCACAATCGGATCTTGTTGTTGAGTGGCGTGGTATATCTTGGGCAGTTCAGTGGTTTCAATGTTGCTAGCTTACCACGCTAGTAAACCATAGGCAGAGAATGGGATTCCCGCTAGCATGCTAGCTAGCTTTGTATGCTAAGCTAAACGAAAATTGCTTATTACGAAATAAAATGTTAATGTTTGTATATGAAACAGTATGTATGAATTACCCAAAATGTCCAGTTAATTCCTGTAAATTCCCATTAATTCACATAATTTCCTTTAATTCCATGAAAGTTTCCAATTTGGAATATTTCCAAAATTCCCCAGTTGAAATTGTATCTTTCCGAAACACTATTTCTTTAGTTTAGAAACAGAATGTGGCAAAATAAACATTTTCTCAGTTATACTGTTTTTGTGATAGTTTAGAGCCAAAATCGACATTGGAATTTACATTTTATTAATTGCACAGCCGTACTGTGATGTGAACACGTATCACTGCACCAGACTATCATCACAAGATCCAATAGATTGTATGGAATATGAAACATGCATATTGAATGAATAAATTCACTATCCTTCAACTTTTCCATGCTCTAAGGCGTTACAAGTATGAGTCCTAAATGTCACATCCATAATTCTGGAACTGTTTTTTTTTTTTTTGTTTCTTCATTTTGACAGCAGTAGCTGTATCTGAGTAAGCAGCACCACTATAACTATTCAAACATAGTATGCCATGGCATGGTCAAATACCATGACCATGTTTTGTAGCCATGAAGACTGCGTTTCCTCTACATTTTGTGATGGCTGTCTGACAGAGCCCTATTTGGCTTGTGTTTTGTGAGGAAATCTGGTTCTTTAGTTCACACTGCTGCAGTATTATCACATAACAGGAAGTAGAAACTGCTGTGCTATGCACAGCAAAATGGAAGGAGTTCCATTCGACAGAGTTTTCAATGTGGGTGGAATGGTTCTGATTTAGTTGGGCAAGAACATCCCTTTTAAAAAAAAATTCTCACTGGTATTTTTCCCCAGATGGATAGACAATAGATATATTACTTTATTAATCCCCAGACGGTACAATGTTACAGGAGCAATTTACTTAAATCACATAGGCGTAAATCACATAAAAAAAAAACACATATCTTGCACAAAAGCAGAGAAAACCTCAAATAGGCTTAAACTCTTTCTCTAGCCTAAATGTTCAATAAAAGTGTACAATTTTCATTGATCAGAAGATAATTCCTCATCTGCCCATTGGGGATTCATTCATTTCAGTGGGCAGGAAAGACTTCCTGTTGCAGTCCTTATTACAGCGGAGTTGGAGTAGCCTCTAACTGAAAATGCCTGACCAGTAGACTGAGCTCAGGGTGTTCTTTTGGAAAACCTGACAGTGAAATATTGAATGGGCATACAGAACATATTTGAATGTCTTGATTATATTTCACAGAGCCATATCAGAATATACGCTTATATATATACACATTACTCTCTTTTGCAGGAGAACAGACACATTGGATCCAAGATGACCGACTCAAAGTACTTCACTACTACCAAAAAAGGTCTGGATTGTTTTTTTCTTTTCTATTGACAAATTCACAAAGTGAAAACTGGCAGGAATTAATATTGTTATCTTGAATCCATATTTTTCATGTGATGTATTGACCTCATACCTTTTATTAAGAATAATTGATTTGTTTAAGTTCTTTCATATGCCGTCTCCAAGTCAGTTTTTAAAAGAAAAAAGTGAGATGGACTGGCAGTGTTCTGTTTTTCTTTTGTTTGTGGTGAATAGGTTGACAATTGGTATTTCACTTTCAGCTTCATTCTAACTTGGCATAGGATACTGTAGCATTGCAACATATTTGGCTGTTTAAGTCCGTGGTAGTGTAATGTAGGGCTGTACGATTATGGAAAATAATATATTTTTAAGCTTTTTGTCATCTGTATTATTCAACAAAGTCAAGCAATATATCATTCTATAGTATGACCAGCACAATATAAATTAAACATAAACTGTTCTTTCCTGGAGCCCGGGCCTATGTTATCATGTCATTAGGTGATTGAATATGATTGATATGAATGAAATATTTTTTATTTAACTACTTCAATCAAATTACTAGGCCTATATTTGTTGAACTTCCAGCCTTGTAAACATTAAATGATGCTTATACGTTTCTATTTTGTTTCTATTTCATGTAGATATGATCTTCTTTCGTTAGTTAACAGTTACATGCAGTGCCACTGACACGGCTTCTCCTTGTCCCATGATCTCTCTCATACACGCACGTGCACACACACACACACAGATACAGACTCGCTCCTCTCCTCTGTACTTGCACGTGCATCGGAACAAACTAAATTGTTGCAGCACAAAATGCGGCCGAATGACCGTTCAGCTTGGTGTTCACTAAAGTTAGCATCATCAACACCGCAGCGCAATACGCATGCATGCAAATGAACTAGTTTGTTCTTATGACAACAAAGCCAATCGCGGAAACAAAACTGTTTAAACAGGCAAAGTTATCAGCAGTTAGCAGGATGTATGTAGCGTAAGAGCTTTAGCTGGTAAGCTAATGTTAGAACAGCTGGGTTTTTGGTGGTTAGCTGTGTCAACTACTTGCGGTTAACATTAGGCATTAACAAGTAACTGTAACATAAAATGTTTGTGCTGCCATCCCCTTTGGATATTGCAAATGCCCCCTCTGTGTCACTGCACTCTAAACAAAGTTACCAGCACAGGTGAATGGCTGCTGCGTAGCCTAAACAGACGTGAAGTTAAATAGTTTTAATAGTCAGCTGGAGAAGATAACAAAGTTACCAGCGAGAGTCGCAGCACAGGGGAATTAAGAGAAAGGAACTAAAACCAGGGACATGGCAGGTTCAAGCAAAAGGAAATGAAGAGGTTTATTTTCAACCAAAGTAGCTCTTTCAGACCTTTCTTGACACTGTTAGCTGGTTGTCGATATTATCATAAATGCAATTAATCTTTCAGCCCTAGTGTGTGTGTGTGTTTCCATATAGGTGAAATTTTTGAGCTGAAAGCAGAGCTTAATAGTGATAAGAAGGAAAAGAAGAAGGAGGCAGTGAAAAAGGTGATCGCCTCTATGACTGTGGGGAAAGATGTCAGGTGAAGTGATAATTTTTCTGTGCATTTGCATACATTGTCTTAATGGTTGGTCATAAAATTTCAGGATAATGACATGACCAAAAGCAATATTCTACATGATGTCATGTGTATGGCAAAAACTGGCAGAAATATTTGAAATAGTTAACTTTTGACCATAATGCAGGGATTCATTCCCATTGCTTACCTGCTGTTAACCTTCATAACACATCTAAAGATGATTCTTCATATGTAATGACAATAACACTATTAAACAAATGTGATACAAACTGTCTAAATTTTTCCAACAGTGCCCTCTTTCCTGATGTAGTGAACTGCATGCAAACCGACAATCTTGAACTGAAGAAATTAGTTTACCTGTACCTGATGAACTATGCCAAGAGTCAGCCGGACATGGCCATTATGGCTGTCAACACATTTGTGAAGGTATTACACTGAGCTTTAGAGGACTGTTTTACGGTCATGTTAATGTCATTAGCAGAATTTGTTGTTTAGATGGTATGTTATTGTAAACTTTCTAACTGCCATTGCATTTTACAGTGCTGTATGTTGTTGACCACCCTTTTGTGAATTGGTCCACATATCCCCTTGACTTGCCCAGTTTGGTACCAATTCAAAAAAATCAGCATTGCTCTAGTAATTATATTACACAAAATTGCACTCTCTATGAGAAGGTTGGTTCTCTGGGAGACATGAGAAACAGAAACATTTATTTTTTATTTAAATCTTCCTGGTTCAGAGTGCAGTTGTTTTAAGTGATGTGTTCTACAGCGAGATTGGCCACTGTACTGTACTGAGCTGTTTTTTAGATCCCCCTTTCGAGTGTAACGTCTAGCAATTTGGGCTGTGGCTCTGTGCTCCACCTAGGGTTTTTTGATCAACAGAGAATACATTCTTGTACTAGTTCTGTTCAGATTTTTTTGAACATGCTATCCAGTAAACCAACCCGCATTTCCACCAGTTTTAAACGGAACCAAGGATGCATCATCAACAATGATTGTTGCATGAATAAAAGTTTAGATTTGATTTTATGTTAGATCACTTTGCCCATGAAGTTTCATTCTTATACACTCTCTAGAAAAGGAGAACTTTTCATTCACATGCATGTGTTGCAACAGCACTCAATCAAGTCGATTTTCTAAAATTGTTAAGTTAATTCCTCAATATATATAAAAAAATCAAGTCATTTCCAGTCATTTGACTCAAGTCTAAGTCAAGTCTCAAGTCATAAATATCAAGTCAAAGTTAAGTCAAGTCTTTTATACATATTGATCTCAAGTGACTTTAGTCTGACTCGAGTCCCCCAATTTGGTTTAGTTCAAAATATCTTCTCTTATCCATAAGGTGAAATTTAGGTCTTAGGGTTTGGGACAGCCACCTCTCAATTCAAAGTAGTATAGATATATATTTTAATATATAATGATATGATAATGATATGATATAATTATGACCGCAGCGGCAGTCATATAGGTTTAGTCAGATTTTTCTTTTTTTTTTTTTTTTTTTTTCACATGTCCAAATTTCCGTCAAGGATTCCCGGGACACTGAAAGACCGGGGTAGACGAAACTTGGTGGGCATGTAACCCCATATGGATAGCATGGAACCATCGTTTTTCATAGGGAGGGAAAGTGAAAACCAGCGCCCCAAGTGGTTGCGTTCCTATCGAAGAGCAGCTTCAATGTTAAGTCCCATAGACCTATTTCAAAAAAAATATTGTGAAGCCAAATCAGCGATGTTATCCACCAAAAATATTTTTCAGTGTCTATACAGTAATAATATTCTAACTGTGAAAATGCCAGACCCTATTTTGCCTTATTTAAGAAAATCGAAATTGCTCCTTTTGTTTCATAAACGAACTACAAAAAAGAAGTCATTGACTTTACCCTTCAACGTTACTCACGGTAGCATGGTTTGTTTATTAGCCTGGTTAGCATTGACACTTAACACTTACAGCTAGCTCTTCATATGAGTAGAAGCACAACACCAGTTATCCTGACATAAAGGTTATCACCACGCGGGTTTACATCACGCCCGTTATTACAAAAATATGTTAAGCCAGTTAAGCAAATTGCGTATTGATCAGTTAGAGATTAAAGCCCAAACATGTGACGCCACATGCAGCTGTAGTTCCTCATCACCGTGTTAACGACAAAAAAACTCAAAACAATTCAACTGATCCTAAAAATAAGGTATGACCACTTGAAGCAATAGAGGTGACCCCAGTGCCTAACATATGGAAGGCATAAAATTAAGATCCCACTGTGCACAGAGATATATTTTTTCTAAAAAAAAATTCCATCCACTCCGCTAAACTCTAGGAACGCAACCACTAGATGGCGATGAGATTACTTTCCCTCCCTATTTTGATCTGTAGCCCCCCCGCTGGACTGCACCCCCCGAAAGGAGGGTAGGGCAGACACAGTTTTCTGTGAATATCTCGAGAACCGTAAGGTTTAGGAGGACCATTTTTATTTTGTATGTTGATCTCAAGGGGCCATGTCAACCCATTCCAGGCCATCCTTAAAAATATTTTCGTTTGCCGTAACCCGACCGACCCTGTCAATTTAGAACCGACCCAAATATTTTTTTTTTTTTCCCCTTTTAGTCCGACCGACTTGCCGGTTGTAAACTTGCGTTAATACCGACCGATTGTTTTTTTTACTCTAAACAACCAATACAAATGCAATAAAATAAGTTATTTTAGTAGGCCCAAGTATTGTGAATATAAATTGCCTACATGCAAACGTGGCTCACTTAAAAAAAAAACCTGTGGCATCATCTCTACACCATTGGTTTTACGCATGTCACTTCGTTTCATTCACACAAACTGATAACGCTGTTACGAAGTTCTGGAAGAACTGTGGCCAGATCTTTTCTCATCCCTTCTCCCCTAGTCTAGCGGTGACCGTGGTCGGAGTATTGAAATTGGTTGTGGTCTATTCAGCATTTCTCAAAATATGGGTCCGCAACATGGAGACTGCTGAGTCGTGGAGTGAAATTAGGCCCGGTGCTTCATCTGATAATTTGCTGCGCAGTTGATCAAGAAACCCGCGGATCGACGAAAAAAAAGAAAACAAACGTTTCTGCTATCGATGTCATTAAACATGGAGCCCTACAATTAAGTGGTGGTATGAGCATTCATTCAATGCTTGGCGTCTCTGTGAGAAACTGAAACTAATCGATAACGTTGGTATCAAAGCTCCGCTTCAACCTGTTGGAAGGCTATTTAGTTATTTAACGAAACTTAATAGAATGACGTTGTTTTTTGGAACTTCCTTAGAAACAGAGCAGAGACTGTATAATACACTGTATAGCATTGAGTAGGCCTATTGTATAGTCAAATTTCAATATAACGTGGCCAAGAGCTATTGTAGCCTTCTTTCTGGGTACATGTAGATGAGCCCTATGACCCAAAAGTCTGCCATGACCGGGCCTCAGGTCAAAGAAGTTTGAGAAAGGCTGGTCTATATAACCTGCATCAGAATGAGGTTTGCAATGGTAGCCTGAAGGCACGGGTTGAAGACCCAGTCAGTTACGTCACGATATGCACATTTGTGTAAATTCATTCCTAGGTAATCAACATGACCAAAATTGAACTTTTTTTTTTACTTTGAATCTTGAAAAAAAAAATATTGACCTACCTACCGACCCATTTTTATTTTTTTTGGCTGTTACTGCAAACAAAAATATTTTTAAGGATGGCCCCATAACCACTCATTTCATGTATAGCGCCACCTAGTTGAACACAAAAAAGTAAAAATGAGGTGTTGTAATCGCAGGTATCTGTGACCTAACATAGTCAAAACTGCACGAAATTGGAAGTGTAGGATCATTATGCTACCCTCTGAATGCACGCCAAGTTTCGTGGAATTCTGTTCATGGGGGGCCACACAATAAATTAATTTATGTTACTATACACCAACTGGCCTGTAGGTGGCCGGAGACAGTTTTCTGTGAATATCTCGAGAACCGTGGGGCCTAGGAGGTCCACCTTTTTTTGTATGTTGGTCTTAAGGGGCATGTCAACCCATCCCATTACCACTTATTTCATGTATAGCCACCTAGTTAAAAATTAAAAAGCAAAAATTAGAATCACAATATCTCTGGCTGACATGGTCAAAACTGCACTAAATTGAAAGTGTAGGATCATTATGACACCCTCCGAATGCATGCCAAGTTTTGTGGACTTTCGCTCATGGGGGCCTTACAATAAAATAATTTATGTGTACATTTAGTGACCGTGACACCAACAAGGGGGCCTTACAATAAAATAATTTATGTGTACATTTAGTGACCATTACACCAACAAGGATTCGGGACACTGAAAGACCGGGTATTTAATGAAACTTGGTGGGCATGTAACCCCACATGGATAGCATGGAACCATCGCTTTTTGTTTTGATCTGTAGCCCCCTGCTGTACTGGACCCCCCAAAGGAGAGTAGGGCAGACACAGTTTTCTGTGAATATCTTGAGAACCGTAGGGGCCTAGGATGACCATTTTTTTCATTATGTTTGCCTCCAGGGGTCATGTTAACCCATTCCATGTGCACACATGTGCATAAACTGATACACACGCACACACATACATTCACAGTAATCATCATTATGACACATACTCACACAGTAGACATATGTACGCGCATGCATGCACATGCACAAACACACATACGCAGGCAAACACACAAGCAGAAAGCACACACACACACCCCCACACACATAAACATAAAGCGTGTACACGCACACATGCACACAATTCAAGAATTTCTCAGAATTATGAACAGGCAAGATCGGGGTGGGGATGTATAAAATTAATTTTACATGTGAAATCTATGAACTAATCATGATTTGGTACTTGTTGTCTAGCAGATACCAGTGAGAATTGAGTGTGGATAATGCATAAGACAGTTAGAATCATATAGGCCTTTCAGCGTGATTTATTTTTGTGGAAAAAATGTGCTGGACTGGGCGGCGGTCATATTTTGTACCGCTCTGCGGTACATCTAGTTATCTTGATTTTTCCAGTCTGATTGCTCTTTTCTTCCCCTTCATTAGGATTGTGAAGATCCCAATCCCCTGATTCGTGCTTTGGCTGTGCGCACCATGGGATGTATTCGTGTGGATAAGATCACAGAGTACTTGTGTGAGCCTTTAAGGAAGTGCTTGAAAGATGAGGACCCATATGTGAGGAAGACGGCTGCTGTGTGTGTTGCTAAACTTCATGACATAAATGCCCAGCTGGTGGAAGACCAAGGGTTTTTGGACACTCTGAAGGACCTCATCTCTGACTCCAATCCCATGGTAAGTACTGTACATTTGTACTCCACTGAGATGGAGGTGTTGTAGTTCTTTGTATGAATACTGCATTTAAATCCTTTGGAAAAATCCTTTCATATGGCGCATTTTCATTGTGTTCAACCCCGGTGGTTGGGGAAAAATCTCGGATTTCTACTGTTTCTATGCTTGAGACTGGGCCCGTGGCCCATAAATTATATATAATACTGCAAAATGTGGTGTTTTGAATCAAAATAATTAATTCTCATGAATTGTGTAGATCCAAAGAGGGGGTTGAGTTTGCACAATTTCTCATAGACTGGAGTGAGACTATCACTACTGAGAGAGTAAGAGAAGGTGACAAGACATAGAAAGAGAATGACAAGCAATACATAGTGATTGGCCTCTCTTTGTGCTTAAACTAGGGCTGTCAAACGATTACATTTACTTAATCGCAGAAGTTCTATAGTTAATCGCGATTAATTACATATTTATCACAATTCTATTATTTTACATTTCTAAACATTCCAGAAGTCCACATTAACAATGTAAAGCCATTTTTACGAGTGTATCTTGATTGGGAATCAAATGAAAGCAAAAAGGTTAGGTTCATAAATTACTTTATGAACCTAACCTTTAACTTTAAGACATTTGATTATTTAAAATAAAATTTTAAAAGATGTGCAGCGGGCCTGAGGCAACACATTGTATTCTTCAGAAATATAGCTTGGCAAAGTGCGATGCTGGTGTGCAGAGTTGAGAACAACAACAGAATCTAATGTAATTGAATGTCGAATGGGGAGTGCACCGCATTCATGTCACTCGTGTCCACCATTCAGCCGACCGGGAGTTCAGAATTGCGTTGGTGTTTATTATCGCCATGACTACAGGAGGAGGAGGGATGGGCAGAAGCCTACTAGGAAGCAAAGATTCTAGAGCGGAGCTTTGCTAGGAAGTGTCTGTGGCAGTTTGAAGACAAGAAACGTTGCATCAAAGGGTCAAATTAGTAGCAGCCAAAGGGGATTGTTGATAACAGAACATCTGATGTAAAAAAAAAAAAAAATCTTTGGTGGCACGCGATTAATGCAATAAAAAAAAAGTAACGCGTCAAGGCTGACAGCCCTAGCTTAAACGCTATGTGTTTGTGCGCCATTTGATAATGGTTGTCATGAGTAGGCTGACATGATTAATAAGGTAGGCTTTCTATTCCCAAATGGGAAAGTTTTATATAGCTCAATAAGAATACACTGCATGTTAGGCTACGTTACACAAAAGTGCACATTTTGGAAATAAACAATTCTGATAGTGGGTGTCATTTTGTCTTAATTAATGTTCGCGGTTCGAGTTGCGGTCAGGTTGATTAAAATATTGGGCGATTGCAGGTGGCTTGTGAATGAATCCGCACACCTCTTGTCAAAATTTAGGTTTTTGGCCATCAAACTAGATGTGTTTGGCTGTGTTTGGCAGACACCAAATACTGCATCACCACAAAAACACCATCCCTTTTGTGAAGCATGATTGTGGCAGCATCAAGCTGTGGGGATGCTTCTTGCCAGTAGGCTCTGGAAGGCTTGTAAATGATAAAATGAACACAGCAAAATATATGGAAATTCTGGCATCTGGACAGTCTGGGTAGTCAGTCATTCAGTCTGCAAGAGAACTACGATTTGGGTTCTAACTTTGGGAGTTATTTATTACAATTTATTTATTTATTTATTTTCTAGTAAGGCAATAACTTGAAGCATACAGCAAAAGCTACACAGAAATGTGAATGTTCTTGAGTGCCCAAGACCTCAATCCAATAGAGAATTTGTGGCTGGATTGTGGCCATCCCCAAGCAACCGTGACCGAGTTTGAGCAGTTTTGAAAATTATATTTGGGTAAAATTGCAGATTCCGATGAGCGAGCCTAATTGACCGATTAGTTATTGTTGCTGCAGCAACTCATTTATTTCTGATAATATCCACCATCGATACCCTAGCAACAACCTAGCAATGTCCTCAAGTACCCTAGCAACAGCCTAGCAACCACTTTAATGGTTAAAACCTAGCAATCAACATGACAACCAACATGATTAACCTAGCAACCAGCATAGCAACCACCTCAAGTACCTCAAGTAGCAACAGCCTAGCAACCATGTATAATACCCTAGCAACAGCCTAGCAACCACTTCCACAATTACAACCTACCAACCAATACAGCAACCAATGAGATTAACCTAGCAACCAGCCTAGCAACCATCACAACTAAACTAGCAACAGCCTAGCAACCATGTTATATACCCTAGCAACCTCTTTCACAGTTACAACCTAGCAACCAATGAGATTAACATAGCAACCAGCATAGCAACCACCACAATTAACCTAGCAAAAGCCTAGCAACCATCTCAAGTACCATAGCAACCATGTCAAATACCATGGGAACAGCCTAGCAACCACTTCCACAGTTACAATATTGTAACCAAAGAGATTAGCCTAGCAACCAGCATAGCAATCACAACAACTAACTTAGTAACAGCCTAGCAACCACCTCAACCTAACAACCACTTCCACAATGACAACCTAGCAACCAACATAACCAACATGATTACCGTAGCAATCAGCTTAGCAGCCACTTGAGTTAGTATAGTAACCACCACAACTATCCTAGCAACAACCTTAATTACCCTAGCCACCCTCACTATAATGTCAACCTAGCAACCACTATAGCGACCAACATGATTACCTTAGCAACCACCATAGAAACCACTTTATTTTGCATAGCAACCACCATATGTACCTTAGCAACACCATAGCAACCATCTGAATTATCCTAGCAACAACCTAGCAACCACCACTATGTCAACCTAGCAAGCACCATAGCAACCAACATGATTACCTTAGCAACCATCATAGGAACCACTTTATTTTGCATAGCAACCACCATAAGTACCCTAGCAACCATATGATTTACCTTAGCATCAACCTAGCAACCACCGTTATAGTGTCAACCTAGCAACCACCATAGCAACCAACATGATAACCCTAGTAACCAGCATAGCAACCCCTTCATTTGGCATAGTAACCATCATATATACCCTAGCAACACCATTGCAATTATCTCTTTTTAACAATTATCTGTTTTTACTCATCTTTTGTATGATATTTAACATAATGTTTTGCATTTTCATGCACTGGTAATTCCCTGGAATTACATTTTTCTAGTTTAATTCGTCATCCATAAAGTGTAAAGCATAAATAAACTTGAACTCTCATTTGTCTAGGTTGTGGCAAATGCTGTGGCAGCACTATCTGAGATTGCAGAATCCCACCCAAACAGCAACCTGCTTGACCTCAATCCCCAATCTATCAACAAGCTGTTGACCGCTCTGAATGAGTGCACTGAATGGGGGCAGATCTTTATCTTGGATTGCCTTGCAAACTACACACCTAGAGATGACCGTGAATCTCAGAGGTGAGATTGTCTGCTCTGATTTTATTTTTTGATCGATCCCCAAAGGGAAATGATCGTGACACTGCAAAGTTTTGTGAAAGATCTATGTTGCATGTTAGGTGGGTGTTGGAAATGTACTGTATTCCTCATTTGACTAGGGGTGTGCATACAAATAATTTCTAATATTCTAATAACCGACAGTGTTATTCTCTTATTCACGTTGCCAACACTGCTATTTTGAAGGTGCATTCTTAAATGTATAATGTGGATGGCGTCAGGTCTTTACAGCACGGTGAGCATAGCAACGAGTCTCTAGCCATGCAGAGCAATAAAAGTCCTTCATTAGACTGTGAATTCGGAGACTGTGGAGACTAGGGCTGAGATAAATGATTATTTTTTAAACGATTAATCTAGCGATTATTTTTTCGATGCATCGATTAATCTAACGATTCATTTTTTCAGTCCGATTCGATTTCGATTATCGATTATCTCCCCATTAATTGACTAATAGCAATTTATACATGTTGATTTATATATCTGAACGAAAAAAACATGAATTCCTTAACATTGCAATATATGTTTATTGCTCTTAAAATTCCAAAATAAAAGACTATATGAGTGCAAAGTAATGCATTCTTAGTCAAGGGTAGCATTCAATAAAGTTCAGTAGTGTATAGGTCTAATTGAGTGCCTGTCACTTTAAGACGTTCGTTCCCTTGCAATTGTAACACTAACGCAGTTAAAACGCAGCTGATGTATGGATGCAATTCATAACGTAGATAGATAGATAGATAGATACTTTATTGATCCCCAGGGGAAATTCAAGAACTAAGTTTAGTCTCCTCAATGTACTATGTTGTGATAAGGCCTTAGCAGAGTTAACTTGACTGCAGCAGTTTTGAACAAATTTGCACAGCATGGTCACGATGCTAAGCGGATTTAATAGCAATTTAGCCAGCCGTGTTCTATGCAATGCTTCTATGTGGCAACAACAATCCTTCAACAATCGTGAATATTTTGTGTTAAATGCACATGCAGAGGAGGAGCAGCGGGCTCGTTATGAGAGAGGGTGGGCGGGGCAGGGAAAGGCTGCGTGCGTCAAAAGTGCAGCTCAAAGGATTTTATCATATCTTTAATTTAAATACTACAACATAGAACATCAATGTGTGACGGCCGGTTTTGTGGCGCCCCACCACAGATTAGTCAACGTATGGGAAACACTGAAGGTGTAAAATTCAAAATATTTGGCTGGGTCTGACAAATCGACGCGCATATTTTGCGTCAACGTATTTTTTGCGTCGATGTAATCGATTACGTCGAAGCGTTGTCCCAGCCTTAGTGGAGACTGGTCTCCCTTTTATTCCCTGTTTATGTCTCTGCATTGTGTAGGTTAAACTCACAATAAACAGAACAAAGAAATGGGAAAATGTGTCAAATCCACTGTTTATTGCGACTGCAATATTCTACCTTAATTAGCAGTGATGTGGTAGCAGAACTTCTATGTGATTGTGTGACTTCTATTTCTATGCTATGCTGTGCTATGTTATGCTATATTATTCTATGCTGATTTTGTGTGTTTTAGAATAACCGAACTTTCCCATGCTTTCCACATGGGATCACCCACAGAAACACACTCGTGTAATCATTGGTACATACGCGCGCACACACACACACACACACACACACACACACACGTAAACAGGCATGCACGCAGACATACACACTCACAACAAGCTCCCACACACACTGGGCTCACACGTGTTACAGTGGCACCATCAAGAACCTATAAAGATGTGCTTCCAATGTCTAAAACTCGTGAAATTTAGCGCACACATTAGATTTGTGCATTTGATACACACCACATGTGAATGCATTGTTGGATTCCGGAATGTCACAGATCGTGGATCCATAGGTGTCTGGGCCCGCCATCACTGCGGCTATATTTCCCTCTGGTGTGGTAGATGACACATTGTTGAAAAGTTGGTAATGTTCAAGAGCGAGAGATGCATTATTAAAATTTAATAAGATGCCTAAAAGAAAAGGCAATTGGTAATTTTCTTATCATTTTATACTTTTGTGTTAATTTTTGCGTCTGCTTCTAGCAGTTACTTGCTGATAACGTCAGCATTTAGGTTAAGGTTAGTTGGGGTGCCAGGGACAAGTATCAAAAAAATAAGTAACAAGGATGTGATTGTTCTCATGATGATGAAAATGATGATGGACAAATATATAAATTATCCTAATTCCCTCCTTTTTAAGTATCTGTGAGCGGGTCACCCCACGCCTATCACATGCCAACTCTGCGGTGGTGTTGTCGGCTGTAAAGGTGCTAATGAAGTTCATGGAAATGCTGCCCAAGGATTTAGACTACTATGGCACACTTCTGAAAAAGCTGGCCCCACCACTGGTCACCCTGTTGTCGGCTGAACCTGAGCTACAGTATGTGGCCTTGCGCAACATCAACCTCATTGTGCAGAAACGGTAGGTTGTACATTTTTTTTTGAGTGACAAAGTATGAAGCAGGCAGGGGTCATTTTTTTCACAAATATAAATAAAGAATCAACATATATTTAGAAAATCATGCACAGTTAACCATATCTCTTGTTCTATCCCCTGTAGCCCTGAGATTCTCAAGCATGAGATGAAAGTGTTTTTTGTTAAATACAATGACCCTATTTATGTCAAACTGGAGAAGCTGGATATCATGATCAGGCTGGCATCCCAGGCCAACATTGCACAGGTGATTCAATGACTTACACTGGAAGAATACAGTATAACAGAGGAAAACATCCACTGTTTGCATTATTTCTTAGTTTCAGGCCTGTATCAATCCTATATAAAGTTCTGCATGTGTAACTTTTTTTAAGGTGTCCTGGTAGTCAATATAGTTATAGCCCTAAATGATTACATAATGGTATTAATGTATCACACATTGAAAAAAAATCAAAATATATATCCTTTGGATATGTCTGTTAGATTTATATTCCTTTTATGTTTGGTTTATATACAGGTTCTGGCTGAGCTAAAGGAGTACGCCACAGAGGTTGATGTGGACTTTGTGCGGAAAGCAGTGAGAGCCATTGGTCGCTGTGCAATTAAAGTGGAGGTAATTGAGAGGTTTAATTGAGAGTGGAGGTGATTGAAAGGTTTAATTGAGAGTTGTCATACTGTAGAACACTCATTTTGAAATTGTATTATGTTATATATTTGTGACTTTTTGAGATAAGTGATCATCTGCAGACCAAACAGTTATTTTCACCTTTTCTACCAGTTGAATGATTCCTAATCCCAATATTTAATCCCCAAAGACATTGCCAAGCCAGTCTAGGAATGTAGTAGGTTCAAGGTAACATCTAGCCTGATGTTGTCATACTCAAAATTCTAATCAGAGTATGAGTGATTCTGCTCCATTGGGATGTGATTTATGGGGTGTGTTCCAACTGATACAGGGGGTAAATCTTGTAGGAAGAACACCCGAACCATCCTTTTTCTCCACAATTTCCTTAACATTGTTTTCTGTTCGTTTGTTTAAAGCTATTGCACTGTCAATATCTTCTACAACAGACGCAATGGCGAAATCTAATGTCTACCTCCTACCAACAGCGTTTCTGTTGGGGAGATCCGGGATGAATAAAATTTGTAATTAAACGTAATTCACAAAGACATCGTACCATACTGAAAGTTAATATTCACTAGAAGCTAATGGTCACTAGCAACCTACATCTGTCCTGTTAAACACAGTTGCATTTACAGCTCTGAACAAAACCGTTCAGGAGTTTTTCTGGTCCGAACAGCTCTGGTTCAGGCATAATTGCTCCATAATGTAACAAATCCAGACCGAACTTCCAACCTCAAATGTTGTGGGCAGGGCTAAGTTCGGCTGGCATCCAGGCTAGGTAACAGCCATAGTTTTCAAACTCTTGAGATTCTGAAAAGTTAACCATTTTGATCTCAGTACCAATTTCCAGTTTTTACCTCAAATTGCACAGTCTCTACTTCCGAGGCCTCTGTTCCCACCTAGTTTGGCCTGTAATCAAATGTTTGACCTCTTTGGAAAGCTGAGACCCTGTCGTGTCTTGGTAGTATGAAGCACTGACACATAGTTACAGAGGCTAGAATGTTGTTTTTTCTTTCTGCTGCATTAAAAGCATCTCTGAACTGACCACATTTCAGCCCTCTAGGACACTTGATATGACTTAGAAGCACAACTGAGCCCTAGCACCAGGTCTTGTGAAGCTGTGTGTAAAAGTAGATCAATATAAAATAAAAGATGAGTATTTTAGACCATTATTTGCAAATGTATGCCCATGCGTTTTGCAAAATGCCCTATGGAAACTACAAATACCGTATTTTCCGGACTATAAGTCACACTTTTTTTCATAGTTTGGCTGGTCCTATGACTCAGGCTATATATATATATATATATATATATATATATATATATATATATATATATATATATATATATATATATATATGTGTGTTTTTTTTCCTCCTCATGACACATTTTTTGACTGGTGCGACTTACACTCCGGTGCCAATTATAGTCCGGAAAATACGGTAGGACCCTTGGTTCCCAAAATGCATACTGACGAAAAAAGGCTTACTGCATATGAACCCCTTTGTGTAGAAGCATGATCATGGTCTCAAATGAAAGGTAACATTCTAGTCTGTCAGCATCGGTGCTCGTGTCGCATAAAACACAAATTGAAGCAACAGATTGACCATTGGACAATATATAAATATTTTAGCAATTTATTTGAGGAAATATATATTCATTGGATGAGGATTCTGTCGTTCTGGTTGCCTTTTTGTGGTAGCCTATCTGCTGTGCTGTTGTACGCTTGCGTTTGGAATGCATGAGCGAGCTGTGCGCGATGGTCGACTGACAACGAGATTAAGCAGTTTAACAAGAATACGGCCGTTTCCCTATTCATATCTCCGCTCCGCCGAGACAAAATAGACATGCCATTTCAAAAATCTTACTGTCAGAAATATCATGTCATTTATTGTCAGAAATATCATGTTTTCAAAAGCAGAATTTTCATCAAATTTTGTGACATATTTCCAGTAAGCAACTGACTGCAAGCAGGCACATCCGGACACAAACAAGCAGGCTTATGTGCCAGGGCTGAGCCCCCAGCCCAATTTAACCCCTGACTACACATATTTTACATGAAAAAGATTGTCATATTGATTCCCAGGAGTCCACATCCAAATGGTGTATAATATGACTATGCTACATAATGTGATGTAAAAAATGATTTAAAATGGGGTTTAACCATCCTGCCGGATGGGATGGTGAGAACCAAGTTGTAGTATGCACTATGCACTACCAAAGAGATGAATTCCATTATGGATGAATAGTGTCCATAAAAAGTTGTATCTGTCCAGTTATTACCTGGAAACCTGTAATAGTAATTTGTAATGTCGGTAATGTCTTTACTAATTGATGTTTACATTGTTGGGGAATGTATCGAAGAAAACGCATTGTTTGGAAAAGTGAAATGTCTGAGTGGTTTCTCAAATTTAGTCCAGGGTTGTGTTGTAATTGAGGTGTAAATGTAGTGTAATATGCAGTCCCACATTGTGGCTTACTGAATATAACTGGTGCCCAGAGGGGATGTGTTGCCTCAGCGGATTTAACTGTTGTTGCAGACTTTTTTGCCTTTGTTAAGACAGGAAATGACCTGGGCACCTGGACTCTAATATGGTACAGGCGTAGTAGCCAGTTGTGCCACAGCGCCCCAGATTTCAAACTTGTAAATAGTTTTTTCTATTGTCATCTTACTTTGTCCTCACAAATTCTCTTTTTTTTGTGGCAGCAATCAGCAGAACGTTGTGTCAGCACACTGTTGGACCTCATCCAAACCAAAGTCAACTATGTGGTTCAAGAGGCCATTGTGGTCATTAAGGATATCTTCCGCAAGTATCCTAACAAGTAAGTCCTTTGGATTCATTTGTCACAAGTATTTATGAACTTTTGTTCATAAGTATTATTGTGTTTTAAGGATAAGTCTGTCAATTCATCTTTAGCCATGTTCTTGCTGTGGTGAAAGTTTTGAGCATTGCTGATGTTACATTTTCATAACGTATAGTCGTGCTACAAATGAGTTTACTTTTTTTCAAGCAAGTTCAAGTATGCTTTACCATAAAGCTTAATAATGAATACTATGGCGAATATTACCGTGAGATGTCAAGCTTACTACAAGCTATAAAGGGGTCATAGAATGCGAAACCGAGTTTACCTTGGTAGTCCTGTATGTAAAATAAACATACAGGGAACCTCAAAATCCCATCGTCACCTTTTTCGCAATGAAGCTAATAGATGATGACAACTCGGCGGCTGCACCTTTTGCCTCTGGTCTGGACCTTTTGTAACAGCTTGAAATTTACATACACACCAGCCCACTACCAGCCTCATGCATGCAGCTCCTTCACCGGAAGTTATATGGCACCCAGACTTCGGGATTTTGTGAAAGTTAGTGAGAAATAGACTCTGTACATTGTAAAAACAACTTTTATTGTAATCCAAAAACACATCTGAAATGTGTAAGCCAACAATCTGATGATGTCAAGCTAGCAAGCTAACTACACTCCACTGTCTTGAATGGAGACCTCTCGTGAATCCAAACGTCTTTTATGACAACCTAAGACTATCAGTGCATTCCAAATAAAACTGTTTTAGCAATCGAGTTCCCTGAATTTTACACCCTGTGCAGTGGGTAAAGGTAGGGAATTCAGCGTAAGGATCCTTGTGATCAGAATGCAACCTTAGCTAACATGACCATTGAAACTGCCTGGGGTTACGCTTGCAATGCTAAGTGCTGTATATTGTTCCCAGGCTTTTATGTAGCTATGTTCCCTAGCTAACTGTATGCTAAAGTAAGCAAACAAACGAAAAAAAAAAACACGTGGTGTACCGTTTGAAAATGATACAAGCTTCTTTGCGATAACTTGCATACATCCGTATTTTGGGGTTACATAGCGCACATAGTGATTGTATAAGAGCTTGCAGAGTCTCATATTCCCTCCATCTCCATATTAAACTCCCTTTAACCAAAGCTGGCTGGAGCCTATGAGCTAAAAATGGCACACACATTGGCTCAGCAAACAAACAGCTGACAGAGTATAAAGCTTGCGTTACTTTGGCTGAATAAGTTGATACTGAAGTAGCGAAAACGTAAGCCTACGAAAAAACAATACTTGACGATCAGAAACATTTAATTCCAATCTTTGAGAGACTGGTTCTTTCTCAGTATTTGATCCCTTCTCTAATTCTGTCTCAATCATGCACGACTCCATGTGTATTGCCATGGGGCTACAGTAGGCTAAATTGGCTTTGGAGTGTAGTGTAATCCAGGAGGGGGCGCTAAATCTGCCAAAACTTTATTACATTTTATTCTCCAGCCTAATTATAGGGATGTAACTGTTTCTGTAAAATAACATCTGACAATTTATTGGACTGACCTAAGTGGCATACCTTCTGTGTTAACATCACAGAACAACGTAAAATGCTCTGTTCAATGTAAAATGCTCTGTTCATCTCTGGACACAGTTACAATTTTAATGACTAGCAGACATGATTAGAGCTAACTGGATAGATAAAAAGAACTAGGCTATTTCTAGATGTTAATGCAAAACTCTCGCCTAAATTATTATAGTCTGACCAACATCTTAATTTTTTGTTCCTTGTTAAATTTTCAGTATTATATTGTTTTTTGTTTGTCGCTTTGGGCAGCCAGCCAATAAGCGAGTTGCTCAAAACCTTTAGCCTAGTCCTGTTTTTTTTTTTTTTTTTTTTTTCCTAATCCTAAAAGGGAAACTGGGCCATTATATTTATAGACTTGACACCTCCTTGCCTACATGAATTTGTTGCTTTTGTACATTTGTAACTGGTATGTTTTGTTATCAGATATGAGAGCGTTATTGCCACATTGTGCGAGAACTTGGATTCTCTGGATGAACCCGAGGCACGGGCAGCCATGATCTGGATTGTTGGCGAGTATGCTGAGCGGATTGATAATGCAGATGAGCTACTGGAGAGCTTTCTTGAGGGTTTCCATGATGAGAGCACTCAGGTACCAACCAACCAACCAACTAGATGTTTGAATTGAATTGTTTGTGCACTTAATCTGTGGACTAAGTGTGAAACTGAAGTTTTTAAATATATAACAAAAAATAGGGAAGCATATATAACTAATTTTGGCTAATTTCTGCCACCGATACTCTATTCCTGAGAATTTTTGTCTTCCAGCCTACAAAGATTGAACTGGCTATAATACTTTTCAAAGTTTGAACAAAATCTGAGATGGTGCAGAAACCAATGTATCTGACTTTACATGGTATGACCCAGGCACTTGTATCCAAAGTGACTTACACAGACTAACAGCATTCAGAATTGAACCAATTCAGAATTGGCCAGCAGCCCAGAAGTAGCCTGACGTCGTCATATTTAATTCTAGTCAGAATTGGAGTCTGATACTGCTCCATTGGGATGTGATGCATGTTTCAACTGATACAGGGGTTCTTCTTCTCCATAAATGCCTTAACATTGTTTTCTTTGTTATTGCGCTGTCAGTATCTTGTACAACAGACGTGATGGCGAAATCTAAAGGTCTATCTTTTAGCAACAGCGTTTTTGTTAGGAAGAACTGGGCGGAATTAAACACTTTTTATTTAAATGTCACTTTCATTGTACCATACTGAAAGCTAATATTTTGTCACTAGCAACCTACATCTGTCCTCTGTCAAACACAGTTGCATTTTCAGCTCTGAACAAAATCGTTCAGGAGTTCTGTTTCGAACCGTGACTCCGAACAGCTCTGGTTCGGGCATAGTTGCTCCACAACGGAACAAGTCCAGACCGAACTTCCCGACCTCAAATGTTGTGGACAGGGCTAAGTTCGGCTGGCATCCAGGCTAGCCCACAAGTGGATAAAACAATAGCAATATGTATTATGACAAACAGTTTATGAAAAACAATAAGAAAATAGTTCAATAGTTTGATTGTTGAACGATACTAGTGTTCTATTCAAATGCATTGCATTCAAACCAGTGTAACGGTAGCCAGCTGGTCCATGGCTGTGCAGTATGTACGTTGGTAAACCTTCCTCCCGATGCTTTAAGAGTAATGCTGGCAAGAGAGCTAGCTAGCACCCTGGGCTTTTAGCTTGATTGCAAGCATGCTCGACTCCTGATCCAAGGTGCTGCTGTTTGGGATCGAATCCGGGCAAGTGCATGGCTGAGCCCATTTACCAGTATACTTGTGCTTGCCGACAAGCCACAGACTGCACACCGTTGAAGAATCATAAAACGTAAACAAGAGGACCAGCTAATAGTGCCAAAAAAGGTCTGAGCAGTAGAGCTACTTTGGTTGAAAATAAACTTCTTTATTACCTTTTGCTGGAACCTGCCCTGTCCCTGGTTATCATTCCTTTATCTTAATTCCCTTTAGCTGCGACTCTCACTGGTAACTTTGTTATCGGAACATCACCTATTACTGACCGTCCCGTATTTCCGACCTCTTGCGTGTATGTGTCACTTAATATTCATTTCTATACAAACTAAGACGGCGGATTCCTAAAGAAACGCAAGCACCCACACCATATCTAAACTAGCTATGTACCAAATAATACATTTTACCGTGACTTGAAGAGCTGTAAACAGTGTTGTTAGGCCGCGTGTACAAATCCGCTTGGAGCTCCAGTGGACTTTTGAATTGCGAGGAATTTTGATTTGCGAATTCTCGGTCTAAGCGTTGATGTACCGTCAGAAAGGTCGGAAATAGGCGACCCACCAGGCCAGCACTAACCTCCGAGCGTGGTAAACAAAATCGGATATTTCAGGCAGTAAAAGCCCTGATAAGAACCAAACCAGATTATGTTCAAATTTACACACCTTTGGCTACTGAAAAATGTAAGGTTAATTTATCAAATGTTATTTTGAAGTATTAAAAACATTGTTTTAGAATTTTTGAACGAAATAGCCGGTACTTGGTGTTTTTACCATAACTTCTCCAGTTGACTATTAAAACTAGGGCTGTTAGTGTTAACGTGTTAATCGCGCGTTAATTAAGGACCATACGTAACACGTTTTTTTAATTGTGTGCCGCCAACATTTGTTTTATTTTACACGTCGTGTTCTGTTATCAACGATCCCCTTTGACTGCTACTATTTTGACCCTTTGATGCACCGTTTCTTGTTCTCAAACTGCCACTTCCTAGCAAAGCTCTGCTCTAGAATCTTTGCTTCCTAGTAGGCTTCTGCTCCTGTAGTCATGGAGATAATAAACACCAACGCAATTCTGAACTCCCGGTCGGCTGAATGGTGGACACGAGTGACATGAATGCGGCGCACTCCCCATTCGACATTCAATTACATTAGATTCTGTTGTTGTTCTCAATACAACTCTGCACACCAGCATCGCACTTTGCCACCGCCTAAATTACGATTCAGTTCTATTTTGTCGGCGCAACTCCATAAAATCCAATGTTGATCCAGTGTTTGCCGTTAAAACTTCAGCGCTGATGTCAAACTTTGCTGACGTGCATTGCAAGTGACAGTGCACTCATCTGCCGGTGTTGGCTCAGTCCACATTAAAAAATCACCAAAGCACTTCCAAGTTTAAGCTTTAATCTACTACGAGCTAAACATTGTTTACACTCCTACACTGTTTCACATGAACTGAACATAGTAAATGGACTAGGCTATTTAGCACTTCATTGAAATGTGCTGTAGGCCTACATTTTGCACATATGCACTTGTGCATATTTCTCAATAAGAAATAAAGAAAATTTCCTAATTTTCAACTGAACTCCAAAGATAATGAATATAGGCTATATGGTGTATTTTTTTGTGTGTTATCCATCCCTCCTCCTCCTGTAGTCATGGAGATAATAAACACCAACGCAGTTCTGAACTCCAGGTCGGCTGAATGGCGCTTTTAAGCGTTGTGGACACGAGTGACATGAGTGCAGCGCACTCCCCTTTCCACATTCAATTACATTAGATTCTGTTGTTCTTCTCAATACAACTCTGCACACCAGCATCGCACTTTGGCAATGCCTAAATTACGATTCAGTTCTATTTTGTCAGCGCCACTCCATAAAATCCATTGTTCATCCAGTGTTTGCCGTTAAAACTTCAGCGCTGATGTACATGGCAATTAAAATATCAACGAAGCACTTCAAGTTTAAGCTATAATATATATATACATGCTGCATATTTACATAATCACAGCATCTTCCTCATATGCTGAGACCTTTGTCAAACATGCCATAACTATGGCAAAACCTAAATGCAAGCATGGTGAGAGGTGGGACTCGACCCTTGCCAGCCTATCATCTTTAACTTGGGGCGGACAGTGACCTTGCCCCTCTCAGGCAAGCTGAAGCACTATTAGAAACAAATTATTTCCCATTTTTCCACGATTCATTTCTCCATCAAATACGAAATCAAGAAAATGACTCAAATTAAGTATGCATTTATTAAACGTCCAAAAAACATTTGAATCCAATTTTTCTTTTTTTAAATAGGAAATTGAACTGATAAGCGTTACACCAACCCCTATGCATACTTCCATATACATGGTACATTAAAGTGCAAATAATGGTAGACAAAACTTAAGTTTCAGTATGTGTAGTAGTCGCCTAGTGTTAATTTTGTCACCTATTTTTAATTTAGTCTTAGTCTTGTGACGAAATGTCCTTTTTAGTCTTTGTCATATTTAGTCATTCAAATATCATTTTTGGTAGTCAGGTTTTAGTCGACTAAAAGTCTCGTCATTTTTGTCTAGTTTTAGTCAAAAGAAAACTAAAGGTATCTTAGGTCTTAGTCAGATTTAGTCAACACATTTTAGTCTTTTTTTTTATCACAGATTATTACCATTTGAGTCAAATAGTGTTTCACACATCTCAATTTTCCAACAATATTGTGCAATATTGAACCAACTTGTATGTAAATCCAAACAGTTCTGCAACACTGTCTATGTGAGAGATGCCAGTTTAAATCATACAGTATGAATCCTCTGACACAATAAGCAAAGTGCAAAGACAATAAGCAAGGTGGTTCAGATGTGAGTAGGCCTATTGTGTAGACCAGGGATACTCAACTACAAACTGAAAAGGTCCACTCACCAAGTTTCCAATGTTTCCAGGGTCCGAGGTGGTTTTTTAAAAATGTTTTTTTATGCTTGCCCAAGACCCATGCCACTCGTAGTGACGGTTCAGTCGTGCGCTCTTGCTGGGTTGCTGACCTATCACAGTTTGTGATGCTTGATATGATTCTTGCATTTGGTTTATTTTTCTGGTTCTCACCTCGCTGTTTTGGGGATAGTTTTGTCCGAAGTGCCCATGCTTTGTTTCATAGTGCCGCTTCACGTTTGAACTTTTGATGATTGCTACCGTCTCATTGCAGATCAGACACATCGGTTTTGTGCTCCCCGCAGGCAGGACAAATGCATATTTCTCTGTCCACTCCGCCTTAAACTCTCGGTTTTCTGAATCCATTTTTCATTTTTTTTTCCAGCTTGGAGCACGCCATGTTTAATTCTGTTTGCTGAAAACTGATAACTAGCCCGAATCACTGACTGATAAACAGGGGAAAAAAACGTGCACCCGGCATCATGTTCGTTGCTTCGCTCAGTTGCCATAGTGATGATGAGCAACCTTGTTTTGAGATCGTGGGAAAAGACTAGGCCAGAGAATGTCTAATAAGGGCTAGGCCTACAACTAGAAATATCATGTGACAAATAATTACGCCTGAAACACTTTGAAAGTATAATGAATAGCATAATAATAATAATAATAATAATAATAATAATAAATATAGCTGCAAGCAGCAATGTGGGGGCCAAGCAGTTGAGCAGGAGTTGTCATGGCAACCCAATGTTGCTACATTATACACACACCCAATTAATCCCCCGTCCCACACACACAAATATACACAGATAAACTTCCTCCACCACACACCCCAATGGCTCCCCACAGACTATATAATTTTGCTAATTATAGCGCCCCTAGTGGTCAGGTCACTAAATGTATTGTCCTTATTCAGGATGTGGTCCCGAGTCCAGGTACCAAGTTTGGTGTCGATACGAGAAAGTGTTGCAAATTATAGCACCCCTAGTGGTCAAAGGTCGCTAAAATTATTGTATGTCCTCAGGATGTGCTCCCGAGTCAATGAGCCAAGTTTGGTTTCGATACGTGAAAGCATTGAAGAAATATGAGCCCACTTCCTGTGATTATAGCGCCACATAGTGGTCAAAATTTACCACATTTCTTGAGCGTCCTCCTGATTGGGTCCTGAGCCCATATACCTAGTTTGGTTTTGATATGTGAAAGCATTGCTGAGATATCACTTCACTTCCTTGATTGGTTGTCACGGGCGACAGGTTTCATATATGGCTCCGAAGAGCAATACATTTATGAGTCATGGTCTGACGATCATCTACGTCAAGTTTAGTGAAAATCGGAGAAACTTTGTTACCTTTGATGCCTTTTAAATGTTTTTGGTGAAATCCAATATGGCGATTGAATCAATTATGTTGACGTCACATGTTGGCATGTGTCGGCCTAAGGACCTCTCAAAGTATTAATAGACATCACTAATATGTTTTAATTCCAAACACATCACCCTTTACAGGACAAAACGTAATATTGCTAATTATAGCACCACCTATAGGTCAAAAGTCATCAAATTTATTGAGCCTCCTCCTAATTGGGTCCTGAGATCATATACTGAGTTTGGTTTTGATACTTGAAAGCCTTGGTGAGATATCACTTCACTTCCTGTTTGGCGGCTTTGCCGCCAAACTTGATTGGTCACGACGGGCGACATGTTTTGAATATGGCTCCAAAAAGCAATGGATTTGTGAGTCTTGGTCTGAAGATCATCTGCATCAAGTTTTGTGAAAATCGGACAAACTTTGACATTTGATGCCTTTTAAGTGTTTTTGATGAAATACAATATGGCGGAAGATCCAACATGGCGGAAATTGACGTCATGGGGTGCGTCGAGTTCGGTCTCATCCAAGGATTCCAAATATACCTTAATGTTCAAAAAGTGGTGTACGGTTCAAATGTTAAGTGCATAGATGTAATAAAAAAATTTGAAATGTTGGCGCTAGAGCACTCGAAGTGCAGACTTGAAACTTTGATAAATTATAGATATGACTGAACCAAATCAATGTGCCGAATATCCCAACTTTTTACTGTATGGTTCAATGGCAAATTAGCGTTTCGATATAATAATAATAATAATAATAAGAAGAAGAATACGTAGAATCACTATGGGTTGCCTCGCAGCTTCGCTGCTTGGCCCCCAATAATAGGCTAATAATCTTTATTAAATACAGCTTTGGTCTCGGTCCGGATGACATTGCATTTGGGTCCGCCCCCGGACCGAGATCCGCCAGTTGAGTATGTCTGGTGTAGACTAATTATAGGCTACTGTTGAAGTAGGTCTAATCTTTTTTTTTTTTTTTTTAGCTAGGGTTAGTTAAGTGGTCCTGAAACTGAAAAAGTTTGAGAAAAACTGTCGTAGGCCAAAGTATTAATGTTTTACTCCGCCTCGCTAGATGGCGATATGTCCAACAGTGTTGAACTAGCTCAGTGTTTTTTTCTGGGGACCCATTTTTAAAAATGACAGACTATCGCGACCCAACTCGTGACTGGTAGTTAACAAACTAGATCAGTGGTTCTCAAACTTTTTCCTTTCACTCCCCACTTTGATCAAGGGGGCATTCTCGAGCCCCACCTGTCCCTCATCGCTCTAAGAAAGTGGTAGGTCAAGCTTAAAATTGTCAAATTTATTGAAATAATGACAAGTTCTAAATATATCCTCTTCAACAGAGTTAAAATCAGCTGGCGCTGCAGATATACTAATAAATAAATACATAACACACATATTTCTGTTTTCCAGCAACATATTAGGAAGCATAGGCCATTTTACAACATTGTACAATATATTCAATGAAATACCAACATGCTGCATTAAATGGATCCATAATCCAGTCATACTGCGCACTGCTGGTTGGGAAATATTTTTGAAATAAACTTTGCAGGGATGTGATGTAGGCCTACTGTTTAATACATGGGGATCACAAGAGTGCCTCCCAATCAGACGTTTCAGCGATTTCGCTCAGAAATCTCAAAGGCATAATACTGTCGTGATCGAGGCGCCTGTCCCATAGGCCTACTCAAGTTTTTTTGGAGAATGCGGTAATCTTATTTACTAGGTGAGGTAGGTGCTTGTCTTTGCCTTGTAATTGGACATTTAACTCAAATGTAGCGCTAAGATATATCAAATATATCGCTAAGATAGTCCAGCTTCATCAAGAAATGTTCATTAGTGAACGTGCTTGCAGATTCAAACATGCGCTCTTCAAGAAGAGGCGACTCGGAGCTCAAACACGCGCGACAGCACTTTACCTCGGGAAAGCCACATTGCCTCGCTGTGAAACAGTACAGCCTTTTGGTCAGCTACCATCTCTTCGCAAAGTGTGGAGAATAGACGCGCTTTTAAAGGCCGGGTTTTGATGAAATTCACAACAACGTTCAAAATCTCATGTAGGTCGGGACTAACTAACACGACTTGACACGAGCGCTTCCCTGTGAATAACACAGTGCGTCCATTGCGCATCGGGTGCTACCAGTGGCTACAGATAAAAAAAAAAAACTCCTGTTTTTCACATCAGTTCGCGCCCCACCTGGCATGTCTCCGCGACCCACAGTTTGAGAAACGCTGAACTAGCTGCTAGCTGAGAGGCAAGCAGCCGCTTGCGCTGGGTTTTGGTGAACCATTCTTGTGCATTATCTTGTAAACCAGCCAGCCATATTATTAGACTGGATAGAAAACATACTTTCCTAAATGTCTAAATGTAATCATGAAATTCATAAATATTTCAATATGGGTTTGGCAAGTTTTTGATTTAATTTTGTTCATTTTTGTTGGTATATTAAAAATACATTTAACTCATTGAGTGCAAAAAACGTAATATTACGTTTTTCCTTCCCATACGTTGAGTGCCATAAACGTAATATTACTACCATCTCTTCGCAAAAACGTAATATTACGTTTTTAGCCTTTTTTTACATTATGAAACTAGACACTCTAACACACCTTATGTGATTTTTGGGAACTCTGTGATGAATGGAAATGAAATATATGACGATCGAAAACTCATGAAAACGCACAATCTGGACATTTTATCTGGACATTTTATCATAACTCGGTTGCCGCTTTGGGTTGAATCAGTGACTCATGCACGTCATCTCAAAACCAGGCTATTTTCGTGGGTCTATCACTAGGTGGCAGTCTCGCCAGGTCTTGCTGATCACTTCCTGGAAAGTTTACAGGCAACACTTAATATTTCATGAAAGACGTTATATCTCCATTTCTAGAAAAAAAAACAGCGATTTTGATGAAAACTAGCCACTGTTTAGCTTGGAATTTCTCAGGAACAGAGGCGTGTAGAAATACACGGTTTGCACCCACTGAGAGCTTAAAGTCTCACATTTTAAACGAGCCATTGTATGTGTTCATAGCTATAACACAGAATATACTGTGGCTGTACAAAAATAATCAACAATGGTCTAGATTGCTGGCACTCTAGGACAAAGCTTCCGAAAACAGCTTGGCATTCAATGAGTTAAGTGTTACAATGTTTAAGTGTTGCTGGTATTAGTGACATTTACTTTATATTATAGGTGCAGCTGCAGCTCCTGACAGCCATTGTGAAACTCTTTCTAAAGAAGCCTACTGAGACACAGGAACTTGTACAGCAGGTGCTAAGTTTAGCCACTCAGGTGAGTTATAACTCTTGTTGCACAGATACAACTTTCAGATTTGAAATACATGGCAAATTCCTGATGAAAACAATCCAGAAGAAATTACTACTCCCACTTGGCCATCAAATGACATGATAAATTGTGAAGGGATAGTGGATACCTCAAAAGAGGACATAATTGGAAGGAATTGATTTATTTGAGACACAACACAGACTGATTGAGTAATTCTGTGGAGCATGTCATCAAAGGAAACATTTTTTTCATCAGTGACGTCAACATCATTACAAGTGTTGGCCATCATGTACAGGATCCCTGCAGAAATACCCCTGTGTCTGTTGACCTCCATAAATGTAAACTGTAAAACAAGTGTTTGTATGTGCCCTAAAAGATGGCCATTGCTGTGTTGGCATGCTAGCTCAGATTTGGAGTGATTCTCTGTTTTTGTCCCTATTGAAAGTTCAGACCTAAAGACCTACAGAATAGGGTCCAGGTACAACAATACCACAGTTTCCTTATGATTGGAAGTTTTTTTTTTTAAATTATTATAGAGTGTCCCAGTGACGCCACTTCCATTTGCCTCCATGGGACCTATCTTTCAAAACATTTTGAACGCCAGTCTATGGCGAAAAATAAATGATTTTCTGGTCCTGGTTGACTTGTGCCTTGAATTACCCATATGATGTTTGTCAATTTTAAAGACAATTTTTCATGTAAAGACATTTGCAGTTTGTTTCGTAACTATTGAATTACAACATTGTGAAAGATCGTAATTCCAACGACTACAAACCCATCAGTCGCGCTAGTGATGTTCGCTCATTCACAGCCACACTAGATTGTACAAGCATACCAGCAACAGATCTTAATTGGGCTTTCCTTGCCGATGAAAATACCATGAGTCAGAGGATTAAACACATCAGGTAAGTTGTATTCGTCCATAGACTGTACATTAGATACTGTTAAGTGACATAGCAGGCAGCAAGATGCAACCGTTAACTAGCATAACAGCTAGCATGCTAAACTTATCGTTTCATTACGTTGGTGACGTACATCGTTCGAGACGAGAGATGTAGTCCACTGAGCGGATTCGCACAAAACCAACATAACCTTTGAAGTCCACCGAACAACAGTACTGTCTTGATGTGAAAAATGATCTTTTAAATTCACACACATCATATGTGAAATTCGTGGCACAATTCAAACTGGACCAAAAAATAATTGTTATCTCTCCATTAACTCCCGTTCATATTTTTTTGAAAGACAGGTCCCTTGTAGCGGAAGTAAAACGGAAGTCACTGGGACACTCTATTGGGAGATTTTATATTATTATTATTATTATTATTATTATTATTATAGAAATGAGACCAGAGGGGTATTTCACAAAACCTTGATAAGGGATTAAGCTGGTATTTTTAGGTTATCCTGGATGAATTTAGCCTTGACTTGGTTTCACAAAAGAGATGGCACATAAGTTACCATGGGGATTTATTCTCTGCATCTAACAGCCAAGCTAAGTTAATTCTAATGGTAATTATGTTGTCTTATTGGTTCAGCTACCTCCGTGCTAATTTTTAAGGAGCTTTTATTCCATTTATAAACTATTCGCTAAATGTATTTGCCCGCAAAACAAAACAGATTGTCTGCCTACTACCATATGGTTATTATTTTAATTGTGATGGCCTTATAATTATTAAAATAGGCCTAGGTACTCATTGTTTGCTTATTTTATTGATGGACGTTTGATGAATAGCCTAGTGCTTTGCATGAATAGTCGATATTGACAAGCAGCTGTAATATTATAGCATACTAACCTCACCAACTCAACATTATTCTAATGTTAGCGCTAGAGATGTAACAGTATGGAAATTTAACATGACTATTATAGTGAGCAAAATTATCATGGTCAGTATTATCGCGGTATAGCATAGAGTCTTGTCAAAAGTGGTGTGGCTTTGTTACTCGGTGCGTGTTAGTGCAAAGGCAGAGGGAAAATGCGCAAAACTAATAGAAGTTAGATGGGCTGGCGACTGAGGCAAAGTTAGTGAATTGTTGGTCACTAAATAAAGCTGCAACTCCTTTAATTGAAGCTGTATCTTGTGCATGCCTGTTACTCACAAGCCTAAGGCAGAGCCTTTTTTGTAATTGAATGAATTTACAAAAAGATTGTGCCACCCTGGAAGTTCAGAAATTATTTCAACAAAAGCGGAATGTGCATACTGTTTCATTCATTCATTCGTCCGTCCTGAGGCCCGTTGCACAAAAGTAGGATCAAGACATCCAAGATAAGTGACTGAGCTGAGCTCAATGAATCCAAAACGATCACAGATTCACTGATTCACCATGGCAAGTAGAGCGGCTTCATTGCTTCTTCTACGGTGTCAAGCAGGTAGCGATAGTCTTTTCACAACAGCAACACCTCTGTTTAGGAGAATATTGCAACTAGTGTTGCGACCACCACGCGCGAGTATAAATGGTTACGGCTCTCCCGTGATGTCACATTGTCGCACGGCAGGTAGGGAATGGCGAGTATGTAAAACACATAATTAAAAAGAAAGCCAACACCGCCACCGTGATAAAGCAAAGCAATCTTCCCTGATGAAGACAGTGGTCGGCTGGTGAGGGACCAATATGTAATGTTAATAAGCATGCTTTAAATTTAATTTAAATATGTCCAGCAGTGGTAGAGATGCATGCTGTGAATTTCAGTGAAATATGTCCTGCAGTGGCAGAGGAATTTGGAATGATTTAAATTATTTAATTATCACAAATGTTTAAATAATGACAGTGGATCTAGTTATATGTGATAACAATGTGTAGTGGGCAGTGGAATAACTATTGGTTTCCATTTGTGGTGACTGCTGACTGAGATAAGGGATGAGATTACATAGATCCTGGAACTTAGCCTGGTCTGGTGCAGGCTAGCGCCACAGAATAAATCTCCTTAGTAACTTATACCGTAACATATCCTACTGCCCCCTATCTTGCTTTTGTGCAACCGGATCACGGATAAATTGAGCCAGGATGACCAAGATATCCCGGCTTAATCCCTTATCCTAGTTTTGTGCAACGGGCCCCTTGTCAGGAAGAATGAAGCAGGCATAGGGGACAAGAAAAACATAGGCCACAGTTTAAACTAGCCTATGAGCAGATCCACAAATCTTATGCTGGAAAGTATTCCACACACGTTTTTCGCACCCTGGTAATTAACATAATTAAGATCAAAACAGTCGTTGTTATCGTAGAGAATTTTTATGTAGTTTACCGTTACACCGGTAATCGTTACAACACTTGGTTAGCACTGGGACACGGCTTCTTACATACTTGCTTAGTTAACTTGAATGCTACAGTTTTGAACAAATTTACACTTGATAATGATGCTAACCACATTTGATTGCAATTTAGCCAGGTGTCTATGTGCCAACATCAGTCCTTGCACGGTTATAAGTCAAGATGCAAGATGTTTGGATGATTATCATGTCTGACCTCAACAATAAAAAATGCCTCTGTATGCAGTTTGCTTGCATAAAATGATTCCTCAAATTTTGCAACAAACACGGGTATGCAGTGGCTATTCAAAACAATGTAAAAAAATAATGTGCAATAAACTGAAACTTAAAATAGCCCAGGTTACTTTGGACTGTCTTTAGACTTTGAATAAATAAATGACATCTGACTGCAAGGTCCCAAGGAAACAAGCGATAATGGTCCCGAATTTAAGGTCTTTTCAGAATGCCACTCATGCAAAACATGGCCAGCTTCAAATAGCAAGTGGCAGACAGAGCATGATGTCACTTATAGGCTACCAGAGATTTGTTTTTGAGTTACATCGTTGCAAATTTCATATGATGATGCATCATTCTACAAAATGATTTTTCTTATAGCCTTAACTCAAAACGGCTGTTAGGCTTATGTGATTTTGATCAGTAAAAAAATGCCACATGCAGCCATGCATAAATGATGCTCACTGCACATTTATTATAATGTATTATAATAAAATATTCAGTATTCATTATTGAATGCTTAGCTGGAATGATTATCTCCATCATCCTTTTTTTAAAGCAGGCCTACCTGCGGGCATGTAATTGGGCTGTTGGTTTTCTACAGGAATGACATGTTTGAGCGGGCACTGCACTAGTGTAAATAGATGTTTAGATGTTTATTACTTACTTAAATTAGACTACCCCTTGAGGGTTTTGAACTGCCACACCTTCTCACCCAGATATAGAGCAACAATAATTTGTGGAGTACTTCAAGACTTTAAACTAAAATATGTTAGATACTGAACCACAATATATTCTGTGAAGTAGTCTTCAGGATTGCTACTGTTAACCACGGTTTGCTTATTAATTGCTTTGCTCCTGCTCGATTAAATCTGACTTTCTTCTTTATTCTCTCTATAGGACTCTGACAACCCTGACCTTCGTGATCGTGGATACATCTACTGGCGCCTGCTCTCTACTGACCCTGTGGCAGCCAAGGAGGTTGTGCTCGCAGAAAAGCCTCTGATCTCAGAAGAGACAGATTTAATTGAGCCCACCCTGCTTGAAGAGCTTATATGCCACATCGGCACTCTTGCTTCTGTCTACCACAAACCACCCAGTGCCTTTGTTGAGGGCAGCCGTGGTGTGCAGCACAGAAGGCTCCCTGCACGTGCTGGCTCGTGAGTCACTCAATAGACTTTTCACACATGAAAATACTGTATATAGGTTGTTGGTGTCAAGTGTTGATTATCTTAGATATCCTAGTATAGGCCTCTCTGGATGCTGTTTTAATTTAATAAACCAGTAGTTCTTGTTAGTGGAGATGCACCGGTTTATCGGCTGGAATTGACTGATTTTCACGTGATCGGCCATGACCGGCAACTGGCTGGTCAGTCTGAGAAATGTCAATTTTATACCAGTCAAATACACTCGCGCTGTATGATTTTAAAATTGCGCAACATCAGCACCACACGTGCACATGGCACGCACATGTAGGAAAACTTGTGGATTAACCTGCAATATGTCAGCTATGGAAATTCTTCAGCGTGTGTGAAGAAGACAAGTTTTACTAAGATGTCACTTCATTACGTTCATTACGCCTGTCCCTGCCCCCTTATGCATCTCATGTCTCTTACGCATACTTCCAACATGGCCGCTACCCACTTCGTGATGTTAGGTGGCGGCACCTAATTGTGTGTACATGTACTATTTTATCTATGCTGCATCTATTTGAGTGAGAAAGGATGTCATGGTATCAGGGACTTTTCTGTTTTCTCTAAATGTTCTACAACTACTCCATTTTGTGTTTAATAATACACCATCCTGCACATATGGTGTACTTGTGGTCATATGTACCTATCTTTCTGATGACTTTTTTGCCCCTTTTGCTCTCATTTTTGTCTTTACCAGAGGTGAGAGTTCCGAGAGCCCAGATGTTGGTCAGCCAGTTGGAGCGGTGCCTGACACTCCTCCTGCTGTCATTCCCTCTCAGGGTGACTTACTTGGCGACTTGCTAAATCTTGATCTGGCACCACCGACCTCTTCTGCTCCCACTGTGACCCCATCCATGCAGATGGGCGCCATGGACCTCCTTGGGGGTGGCCTTGACAGTCTGGTATGCCATGTTCAAACTTTTAATGGTTGATTGATTAAAATATTGTATTTTGATCCAAACTAACCTGCACAAGATGACACATGATGGCAGTTTTACTTTTGCCTCCACCAAAAGTAAAGTTCATTCTCTTCCAGAGTAAGCATAAGAAGTGAAACAAGATTATACCATAGATGAGGCTTTAGTGTGCTGACTTTTCTGATCCACCCCAATGCTTGTCAGTCAACTCAGTGACTGACTACTGTAAAGGCATCCCAGTATTTCTCAGTATTTCCAAGTATGGTGGCTTTAAGTCTACCTCCACTGATTTTGACTTGTTTTCAGCTTGATCTTTCTTCTCCTCTTCTCTTGTGCATTCCGTGTCTGTAGATGGGGGATGAATCAGAAACGGTAATTACTAACAGGAGAAAAAAATCAACAGTCATCATAACACTTCATTTGGGAGAATCTGATGGCTGTGAGAGTGTTCTTGCTGGGAAACTAGGCTAGCATTTTTTTCTACTTTTAACCTACAAAGTCCAGTTTAAAAAATCAAAAGTCTATATTTTCTACATAATTTGTCCTACCATTGTGCCATCAAAGGTAAATCAGTGTGTTACTCGGACTGCAACATGGCACAGGTCAATATGTATCCCAACTTACCTACAGCCACCCAGGTCATATCATGAATTCTCGTTGAAAGAGATGGATAGAATAGTCTATTCACTCACATAGGTGTGTGAGATGTGTTAATAGTTTTTGTCATACATTTTTCAAGCTGAACAAATTCTGCATGTAAAGCTGGAACAGCCTGGAACAAAATCTGTATGTAACATGTCGTCAGCCCAGAAACTAAAGGCTGTAAAGTGTGCATGTAAGTCAGAACAGAAAGCATCTCACAGCTTTGAGTGATCTGCGTGGAAGAGAGGGTGAATATCCCTTTGCAAAATAAATCTTATAATAATGGATTGAAAAAAGGTAATAATACCAGACATGTTTGAATAGAGGCCACACACAAAATGGACAACATATCCACATCAGTCCCTATCAAAACAAGTGTTTTTCATAGGTCACTTATGGTTGTTAAACAGATTATTAGCCTCTAAAACAGATTGTCAGCATTATAGAGTTACTGTAAAAGATTCAGTTTGCACTTTCAGGAACACATTTAGATAGATATTCAACATTAAAGATGGGTCGCTATTCAAAATGTCTGCTCAAAAAATTCTTCAAGGTTGACAGGTCTGTATATGTTTTGTACAGACAGACATACTTGGCTGTAAAAGTTTGTACAGACACACTTCCACACACTGGCGTGCACACACAGATGAACACTCAGACATACACACTGGTGTACACACACACACACACTGTAAAAAGTTAGACACACAGCGCCACAATGTATAATATATCCGCTGCAAAATGGCGTACTTGTGCAATGTGGATACAGAGGAATGTTTAGCAGAGAATACTATATTATCCTTTGTTGCAGACTTGTGTGAACATTGTTTGAAATTTGCATCTATACATAAGCAAAAACATGTTTCAAGAATCATTGTAACAAGCAAGGAGAGAGCATGTTAAGAGTTGTGGATTACCAAGAATGGCAGGAGTAGGGAATGGAGAGGTTCAGAAGAGTGATTTTAAATGTAAAAATCTAGAGCTCATCCTAGAGTTGCGATATATTGATATTTTACTTTGCCGTTGTAAATAACCTATTTCTTAAGGCTTGTTCCCCTTGTACACAATGAAAATGCTTTTGTTGTGGAGGTGAAGGACTAACAGGCAAAATTTCCAAAGAGCCGCAGTATATCTACTGACGAGGTAATGTTTCACAAGCAGCGCTTTCTCGTCTGTCTCCTTCAGTCACTGTAGCCAGAAGTGCACTGGGTTAAAGGTGATTAATCAGCGTTAATTTTTTTTAGTGCGTTATTAATCTAAATGAACGCTTTATTTTGACAGCCCTATTTATAAGACAAACATACATAACAAAATCAATAAAAAACATAACAAAATAATTTATTTTAAACAAATATCTATCTCATGGCATAGCCAACCACAAAGGCCTCAAATTGTTACTCATTTGTTTTTATCAGTACCATTTGTTGTTTTCCTTTCCTTGTACCAGGATATGACCAGTGAGGCTCTAGGTGAGGTGGCATGGAATGACCTAAATGCAAATTCATCAGAAAATAAAATTATTTAAATATTTTTCTCTAAATACAGAAAATGGTTCTCAAAGGAATATGGTCAAAGATTTCTTACACATGGAGTTTCAAAACTTTTGGAGTATTGGTTTGTTCAACAGATGAATCTACCAACGACAATATGAAATTTGGTGATAGTGCCAGTTTGTGGGTGGTAAACTATAAATATTAAGAAAATATTTTCCGTATCAAGTTCCGTTTGAGGAAGTCTATAGTTTACCCATATACTGTACATTTTTTTATTATTATTATAGGTTTTCTAACTTTTGTAGCCATGTTATAGATTTTTTTTCCAAAAATCTAGCAGCCCTAGTCCTGACAGTAAAAAATTCTGACTAGTTTAGAAATAGTAGACAATAGTTGCTTTACACAATCTTGCTAATCCATTCATTCTATGCATGTTTTCATCCCATCATCAGCCTCACGTTCCATCTCGGATGGAGACTCAGTCACCGCAGTCACCCTCAGAATGTAGTCACCCTGAGGTCTGTGGAGGGTTAAAGCTTACAACAGATGCTTTTTCAGACAATGTAAATGAAGAGGGCCCTTAACATCATCAGTTTTGACTTAGTTGCCTGTTCTAACCATTTTTTTCAACCATCCCTATTTGTATATAGTTTAGTCTTGTGATTTTGTGCTGTAGGAGTTCAACTCTTTAAAGGTGCCATGTGTAAGAATTGAGGTATTAGCATGCTAAATTACTAGCCACAGCCCGACAGGTGTCATAATACCAGTTTCTGCCATGGGAGGCGGTGTGCGGGCAACATAACCGCCAGCCAAACTGCAATACAAGAATAACTCGCACGGCTTGTGGGCGTACTTGAACCAAAGAGTATACACCTGTCGGGCTGTGGCTAGTAATTTAGCATGCTAATTCAGGTTGATATCTCTGCAGCACTATACCTTGTCATTCTTTTAATTACATCATCGCCCTTATTTCTTCTCATTCTTTTGATGCGTGTAGCTAATTTTTTTGGATATTTTTACCTCAATTCTTACACATGGCACCTTTTAAGAGTAGCAAAAAGTCATCATCACATTTACCACACCCTCCCATTTTAGTTGCACTGCCTGTTATATATTCAGACTTGGGGGTGTCACAATATTCTGCTATTGCAATGACGGTGATATTTGATAATACATATGCTAATACTGTAAAATAGTTCAGTGCCAATAACCAGGGTGCGATTTTTTTTTTTTTTTTAAATCATGAAAAAACAAACAATTTAGAGGCTTAATTAGTTAACGGTAGGCCCTATTACATTTTTGAACAGTTGAACATTCATTTTTAATGCAAACTAAAAAGACATGAAACATTTAATTTTCTGTGACGGGCACACCTGGGATGTGGGAGATGGCCTAATTAAGTTTCATGGCCATGGATAAGGACCAATCACGTGAACATGGCAGAGGATTTAAGGCAAATGGGCAACTGTAAAACGTATCAAAAAACCTTATCGATTAAGATTTCACATCATGTCAAAATATTTCAGCTAATTAGACTAAGTAAACAGTTTGCTCTGATGTCGGACGTCATGTGGCCTTTTCGGGTTTCCTGTTGGCGCGTCATATCCAGCGTTTCGCCCTTTATCCACATCTCTGCGAACTTCTGAGCAGGGAACGAACGAACGTCTGGCCCATCAACAGTGATGAAGAAAAGACTGTTCAGTGTGGACTCGTTCATTCTGTTGCGCCCATCAGTGAGGATGTGATTCATGGCACTAAATCCATGTACACAGTGTATGTGCATGGGAACGTTCGCGAATTCCGAGGCTACCGACAGTTCGGGTCAGGTGAAAGTTAGTGCTAGCAATGTAGGCTATTTGTGTAAAAAAAAACTTGTCAAAACCTGCCTGTTATTTCAATCGGTTTTTAATCATTGACGGGGTTGTCCCCTCCGAGGATGAAATTCATTCAGCAGAGATGGGGATGTAAAAACCAGAGGAGAGGTTGATCCCCATCACCCCCCCCAAACAAATCGCACCCTGCCAATAACTCTCTGGTTCTTGTTCTTGTTCTTTCGTACTTTATTTATATTTACAAAATATACAAATATACAGACTCCAGCTTACTACACTTGTATTTGCCATTAAAGGACAACAAATTAATGTAAAGATGAATTTGACTGATAGCATTGCATTTATTAATTTATTTAATTTTTGGCAACTGAAAATCTCACATTGTGACGACCCTATGTCAGACCTTATGTGCTGTATCTTCCATAGTCATGTTCGGCATCTGTAATCCTGTTATACATTTTTACAAACCTTTTTTTTCTTTTACAATTGTCATTCTGTTTCACTCATCTGAATGGTGAGTTAGTAAATTAACTGCTGTTATACATATGAATTGTTTTGTCTTATTTGTGACAGCTTGGGGGAGATATTGCCGGGAGTCCTGCGGTGAGTTTCAGATTTCTTTTCATCCTCTGATTTAATCCTTGACTTGGAATAATAGTTTGACTCAGGATTTGGTTTTGGTCTCATTTTAGGGGGCAGCCGTGGCCTACCGGTTAGCGCTTCGGTCTTGTAACCGGAGGGTTGCCGATTCGGACCCCGACCAGTAGGCACGGCTGAAGTGCCCTTGAGCAAGGCACCTAACCCCTCACTGCTCCCCGAGAGCCGCTGTTGTTGCAGGCAGCTCACTGCGCCGGGATTAGTGTGTGCTTCATCTCACTGTGTGTTCACTGTGTGCTGAGTGTGTTTCGCTAATTCACGGATTGGGATAAATGCAGAGACCAAATTTCCCTCACGGGATCAAAAGAGTTTATATACTATACTTATACTTTATAATTTATCATAAAGAATAGAGGTGATGGTAGTACTTCTAAATGATATAATGATGTGGCCACTCCATCATTTTCTCCAACCTGAGTTTTAGGTCTTCCATTATTTTTGACTTGATTTCATGGGTTGCTGCTGTAAAACAAGAAATTATTAGAAGGACATCAAAAGTGTTGTGGTTAGGGCAGGCCCCCAGAGAAATGGCTGGGACTCTGAAAAGGTCCAGTGAATGTGCTTCCCGCAACTATGCTTCAATCATATTACTATGATTTCCCAAATTGAAAATTGCACTTCATACATTAATTTTGTAAAATTTCACTATATGACCCTTTTAGTGGCGCATGTATTAGCCTGCTGAATTTTGCTAGCCAAGCTTGGTTGCAGTTTTACTCTTATACTTTAACTCGTCACACTGAGCAGTTGCTTTCTAGATTGTCAATGTTTAGTCTGGCTACTAGTAATAGTTTACTAGTAATAGTCTGGATGCTAGTAACAAAGTACACATAGCAAGAATAGTGCAGCTGGCATTGATGGACCCCCACCCGCCATGGCTGAGCCCCAGAAAGCTTTTTACCCCCCACTGTAAATGAGCGTACAAGAAGAGCCTTTGGTACACATAGTCTATTCACTGGTTACAGAGTCTAGCATCCATGAGTTTGCAAGTACAAATCCAGTGTGTTTTATGCCTGTGGCTGTGTACAAGACAGGTTGCAGGAGCATCTTTTGAATGAATTTCTTTCTTTCAGAAACTCTTTTTTTCAGAGAGTAGGGGTTGATTTAGTTATATGGGATTTTCAGGCAAAGTATCACTGAGTAAAAATATGCTGTAAAGAAGAGAAAGTATAGCATTCATTTTTTAATTTAAAAGTTAAGAGAGAAGGTAAATAAATATTACTGGTATGACCAACATTCTTGGGCAGCAAACTGTAGTACCATTGTTTTAAAGTGGTACACAGTAGGGCCAGGATAGGAAAAGGTAAAGCAATTCAAGTTAATTCTGTTCTTAATTTTTTTTTTTTTCTTTTAAAAAATAACAGATAGCAATACTGTTAAAGTACTAGACTGATAAGCAGCATCGATAAAAGCCAGGTGTTACTACCTCTTGTAAGACATTAAGCATGTTTTCATCCAACTCATGCGAATTAGTGATGCACAACCGTGGTAATGCGCATAAATACAATGCACATGAGTCACCGTTTCCAACACCTATTGATTCTAATTATTTGGGGACACTTTGCCTAAGTTGAGTGAAATGGACGCCCTCCTCTCTGCGGTCGGAATAGCCTAGGCCTAATTCATTCCGTTATTTTGGCCGGCTGGCCTGGCTGTTGCCCCCGAGTACTCGTTGTCGGACGCCTATCCCAAAAACCAATCGCATTTATCGATCCATAAATTGCAGGAACGTTTGTCTGTCTGTGTGTCGTTCGTCCTTTCAATTTCAAACTTGGCAGGTGTCCTGCTACTGGTATGAGTAAAGTGCAGTGCATAGTTTGACATTGTTTGGATAAGAAAAGCAAAAGATATCATTATATATAGGTAAAAGAAGCACACGTTGGCTTTCTCCGCTCTACCGTAGCCACCTATCTCACACAGCACAGCGCAGGACCAGAGAGAGGGGATAAGCAGAGATTTGGCAGTACTAAATCACAGTTAAAATGTAAGACTCCCTGTATCCAGTTTGCTTGCATAAAATGATTATGCGGATTTTGCAACAACACACCAACAAACACGGGTATGTAGTGCCTATTCAAAATTACATAAAAAGTATGTGCAATAAACTATAGTAATAAAAATAAGCCCAGGCTACATTGGACTTGACTTTGAATAAACAAATGACCATTCCGACTGCAAGGTCCCAAATTGAAACAGGGTCATTTCGTGTCAAATCAGATAAGGTTGTTGCTGCACCGTCTCAGATTTTGTTCAAACCTTGTGTATATCATCAATGGGTCCTAAAACCAAGGCCTGTGAAATATTTCTGTGCAAATCTTATGTCTTCATATCTTTTTCAAACTTTGAAATTCTTTCATTTTTACAGCTTGAAAAACATGTGCCATGTTTGGGCATTAATATCTTGACAAATATTTTCCCTAGCAAATTTTCTAGGGTGAAAGACCAACTCATTAAGCATGTGTAAACAATTTAGAGTCTGTACTAAATGTTTCTTGACTTTCAAAAGGTCCCTAGATTTTGGAAAAATTTCCAAATATCAGTCACTATTTCCTCTTCAAATACATCAGTTTATTAATGTTTTCCCACAATTTGAAGTCTCCACATCAAATGACCATGACAATAATAAGGATAAAACAAGGCGTGTTTTTATTTTTGTGTCATTTTCAAGCAACTGAAATGGTATGTGGGGTAGCTATTAGGGCCATAACAATCTATGTGGAAATAGCTAAGTATATGGACATTTAGTGTGTAAAGTACCAGTATTGTCCCAAGTCCCATTCACAGAATAAATGCATGTAGTTACAGGTGTTTTGGGAACACCAAAATAAACATTTACAATAAAAAATCGATTTTAGTGCCCCCTCAGATGAAACACATGAAAATGCATGAAGCATGAAAATGACACAAATAGCACAAACATACGAGCACGCCTTGTCCTTATTATTGTCATGGCCTTTTGTTATGGAGACTTCACATTTTGGGAGAACATTAACAAAGGATTACATTTCTAGAGAAAATACTGATTGATGGCAGGTGTGTCACCATAAAGGAGTTTTGAGACCCTCAATATCACTTTTTTTCTCTTTTTTTGCATGTTTTTTCTGAAACTAGGGACTTCCTTAAAACCAATGAGACTGTGGTACAAACTTTTAATGATTGAATCGTACTGAGAACATGTTTGTCTTCCATTCCACAAAGTTTGGTCAGGCTAGGAATAATACTTTTTAAGATCTGAATGTCCAAACATGGCCTCTAAGATAAAGCCTTTTAGAGAGTGTAAACAATCAAGGGCAAAATGACTATGAAAACAATAGAATTGTTTTCTTGGATTTTGTCTGATTTGACACGGAATGACCCAACAAGGCTAATGGTCCCGAATTTAACAACGTTTCAGACAGCTAGACAACAAGTGGCAGACAGAGTGACGTCACTTATGTTACCAAAGACTGCTTTTGAGTCGCATCGTTGCAAATGTCAAACGATGATGCATCATTCCACAAAATGGCTTGTCTTCACTATCAGGAAGTTATTCAATAAGCTTAACTATAGCCTTAACTCAAAACAGTTGTTAGGCTTATGTCATTCTGATCTGTAGAAATCACACATGCAGTCATGCCTAAATTCTGCTTACTGCACATTAATTATAGGCTAATATATTATGATATTTCGTATTCATTATTGAATGCTTAGCTGGAATGATGTTTTTCCCTCATCATCCTATTGTTAAAGCAGGCATACAGTGGGCAGTGCTTCGACTTGGCCAGCTTCACTCGCGGTCCGCGCATGGGATCACGCGACTTTAATTTGTATTTTTCCAGTGAGACGCTGCAACAACCCAAACAACCGGTAGATGACTCAAGTGAGCAGGGTGTCTCGTAAGAAATGGAGCCTGGAAAACCCTACACAGACTTCACTACAGACTTTAGCAGACTGGTTTAGAAATAATGTAATAGCCAGAAATATGCCTGCCCTGCCCTAATAAAGAAGTATTTGGTTAACTGCGAGTGAATCCCGTTTGCAGCCGTAGAGACGCAGGACAAATTAAACATTCTGGTTTTCTCCGAGTGCAACGATGATAGACAGACCTCATTTGGACAAAATATAGAGTATTAACCTCCGTTGCTCAGCCAAATGCCTTCCTGTTATGTCCTGTTATCACGGAGTTACAGGCGATAAACGATTTTTGATGGTCACAAGTTTACTTCATTAGGGACTGTTCGTTATTTATTTAAGGGGCTACCGGAGGAGTTTTGGGAGCATTAGTCCAAAAAGACGTGACCCTCCCTCGCCAGCAATACATTTTTCTATGACCCTCCAAAGTGATTATGAAAAAATCACTGTCAACTTTTTCCGGGTTTATCGCCTACTGTATTTTAACGTTTTCACATATTTGGCCATAAGCCGTTTATCATAGGCTATCACTTAAACCAAACTACAAAGGCTAACACTTTAACAGGGGAATTAATTGGGCATGAATCATGCTGAACGCTATTTCGCTACCTTAGAATAATAAGGTTCTATCTATGTTTTGAGTAGGTACAACCGGACGATTGAAACGGGACGAATGAAACATTCGGTTTCCTCCGAAAGTGCAACGATGATAGACAGTCATCATTTGGACAAAACATGGAGCATATTAACCTCCGTTGCTCAGCCAAATGCCTTCCTGTTACATACTGGTATCACGGAGTTACAAGCGATAAACGATTTTTGATGGTCACAAGTTTACTTCATTAGCGGTTTATTTTTTTGTGTTATTAAAGAGTGTTTTTCATTTAAAGGTTTGACTTCGTGCTTATTCAGTAGAGCATTTAGTGCTCTCCCCAATCCCAGACGTTCACATTGCATGTTTGTTTGTAATGGATGCAACCGCGAGAGAGGCTATGCGTTTGACAATGAGTTGTTAACAGAACCAAGACATATAGCCCAGCAGCAATCTAGGGACTGATCGTTATTTATTGAAGGGGCCACCGGAGAAATTTTGAGTGCTTCAGTTGGAAGTTGCATGACCCTCTCTTGCCTGCTAGAAATTGTTCAATGACCCTCCGACAGAATTGTTAAAAAAGACATGACCCTCCCCTGCCAATTGTCTTCCGCCCACGCCACAGCCACACACTTTGTGATAACGTTCTTAAATCAGTCTTTCCCGTGGGCTTGCATGCTACCAGTCCTTCCTTTTCAAATGTGTTGCGCCTGTTTGCACAATTTCACAAATAATCATATGTGATTAATAGTATGACAAATAATCCCTGTGCACGGGACCTAAAACAATATATGCCAACTTTTTCCGTGATTTATCACGATTTTAACTTTCCCCGCTGTCTTGCCGTTTTAATGTTTTCCCGTAGAATATCCCATATTTTAATACTCTCATAACAGCCCTGCCATCGGGCCTGTCTCTGTGTTGCCCTGTTGCTACCCCTTGCCCTTCCAACGAAACAGATCTTAAAATCATCGTTTTCCTTGCTTGAAGGCAAACTTGGAGTGATGTTAACCTATTTAAGTTTAACGGCGCTGATTGTCGTGAGAGCACGATTCATTGGCTTGCATGTTCGGCCTTATGCCCACGTGCGCACCTGAGGCTACTCAGCTGCAAGAGAAATAATTTCCCCTGTTTGTATGTTCACTGCAAGTTGGCCTACCATAACTTACCAACTCTGCACTGTAGACTGGCTATTTATATTTTTCTGTGAAATAAGCAAATGTATTTGTTCAACTTTATGAAGCAGAATTACGCATAGGCTACATTTGACAAAGGACAGATGTATGTTGCTAGTGACAAAATATTAACTTTCAGTGTTTTACGATGTCTTTCATGGGGAAGTGTTTTTCCCCATGCATTTATTCTAGGTTACTGTCAGTGACTGCCGTGAGAGAAGCGGGGTCTGTGTTGTGTTGCGTTGCGTTAATTTATTTTCATTGGGCATACCGTGCCATGCCGTCCACAGCTCTTCAGTTCTGACAAAGCCAAAATTACTCCTTTTGAAACAATGAGCGCAGGAAGCGCGTTTGTATGGTTATATTGCTTGACGGGAGGGGGGCCTTAAGCTTTCAGCCATAAGGCTACTTTGAGAACATTTCAATTCACCTGACACTAATATTCAAAATGTTGAAAACTATTTCGGCATAGCCTATAAAGCAGTTTAATTAATATGGAATGTTAGTTGTAGACAAACGAGCTACTTGGTGAGGCTTGGCCTCACAGATGCGCTCGTGCCTTAGATGGCAGGAAAAATCTTCACGATAGGCCTATTAACTAACCACCCGATTCACGTTGGCTGGGGGGAAGGGGGGCCATCAGACAATTGTGCCCAGTTAATCCCGCCCTCCCCAAAAAAAAATCACACCTTCCCACCTCTGACAGCTTAAAAGAAGTCAAGAGGACTCCTTATTCACAGACCTATTCACAAACCTGCGGTTTTGAAATCCTATGCAGCTACAGGAGCTTCCAATCGCGAGGAAGCAATTTTGCATTGTAGGCATAACTAACATGCAATAACGCCGCCAACAACAACCAAAACTAGGCTAATCATTGTCAACATGTAAATTAAATGTAACATTAGTGTGACTCAAATTAAAATGTTCTCTTTTGCAAACGTAGGCATAGTAACAGAATAATTTAATAGATGCTACATCAATCCGTATGTTTCATTAGGCTACTAGGCTATTTGTTTTGCCTTGATTCATTTAGGCTAGGCCTTTTTATTCAGGGGCCGTCAAAAGAATTTTAAGGCTAAAAGTAGCTCCTAACTGGCTTAATTTAGGAGCAACTCCTAAAAATAATGGGCGGTCACTCCTAACTTTAGGACTCCTAATTTTTTCACAAAAAGTAATTCTTAAGCATTTTAGACCTAAAAGTAGCACCTAAGTCTGGGACAGCTTAAGTCGAGAGGACTCCTAACTCACTAAGACCTATTCATAAACAGCTTTTTGTGGCATTTTACGCTATGATGTTTTGAAATGGGTAGCCTATGCTAACAGAAGCTTCCAATCATGAGGGAACAATTTTGCATTCATAAAAGGGATGCAATAACGCCACCAACAACAAACCAAAACTACTCATTGTTAACATGTAAATTAAATGTAACGTTTCATTGTGAATCAAATTAAAATGTTCTCTTCTTTGCAAACGAGCCTAGGGATATGGTGACAGATTAATTTAATAATGTTGCAAAGGTAGGCTACTGCATCAATCCATAGGCCTATGTTTCATTAGGCTGCTAAGCTATTTGTTTTGCCTTACTCTTTATTAATTTAGGCTAGGCCTTTTTATTCAGTTATTAATCATCTTCCGTCCTTCAAGACTACTTGTGTAGTGCACGATTCTCCCACCTGTCACCTGTCAGTCATCATCGGAAGAGAGGTGTTTGAAATTCCCGCGTTACAATCGTCAGCCAATCAAGGTGGTCACTTCAGTCAAGCTCGTGCATGAGTAATGACGTCATCCATAGCCACGAAGACTCACTCCTAGTTTAGGAGCTGTCTGAAAGGCTTTGTGAATAACTTTTAAGAGAAAACTCCAATCTAAAATCTTTAAGTGCGATTTAGGAGTAGCCTACTCGTAGTAGTAAGATAAAAGCCTTTGTGAATTGCCTACGGCCCCAGTTATTCATCATCTTCCGTCCTTGTGTAGCGCACACATTCTGAGACCTGTCACCTGTCACTCATCATCGTAAGGGAGGTGTTTGGAATCATGCCCGCGTTACAATAATCAGCCAATCAAGGTGGTCACGCTTGCCCATTTACCCAAATTAATGGTTTAATATTACTGATGATCATTGTTATTTAAGAACATGCAGTGTCGAGGGTACCAAAACATCTTGCTCGTAAAAGCATCATAACGCACATTCTGGCGGTCTGTTATTTACTGTAGGCTGCGCCAAACCACATGCCTTTATTTTTGGGCAAGCCTGCATTCATTCATTCATTCATTCAACCTTTATTTATTCTCGGAGTGTCATTGAGGGAAGCCCTCATTTTCAATGAAGCCGAATACAGAAGCTAAGCAAAGCCCACAAACAAGACAACATTCGAGGCCTTCTGTTGAAGAATTTTATATAAAGCCCGCGCTGACAGTAATCCTCCTGCCCCTGATAGGCCTACCACAGCTGTGGATAGTGTGGAATGTTCAAGTAATAACACAATCCAATGTGTGTCTCAATTGTCCCCCGCTGACCACCTCACACATTTCTCTAGATTTTGCAACGAACTTACATGACACAATGCCATAAAATATGCCAGTTTTAGGACACAGAATAATGTTTGTAATGATACCAGGTAGGCCAGGTATTGTTGAAGGTGCATGGTGAAGTGAAATTTTTACTTTGGAAAACAAACATTTGCCGATCATCATCGCCGATCATCAGAATATTGCAACAGATTCTGTGTTTTGGACTGTAGGTAACTTGTTAAGCCAGTGGTTCTCAAACTTTTATTTCATTCCCCACTTTGATCAAGGGGCATGACTGATGATAGTGGAGATAACGTGTTATCCCGAGGCTTTTGCAAGTCAGCATCTTCGACGGTAGTCTATTAAAAATATAAGTTTTCGATGTCCCAAACGGAGAGCCATACTTTATTGTTTTTAACGATCTCTATGCTACTCACAAAAATGTAGGCATGGGGACATGATGAAGTAGGTTATCCAACTGTCGGTGTTAAATTATTGTGATTACGAGCCAGTGGTTTTCAAACATTATCGTGACTCGGACATCTAACTAAATGCAACAGGCTCATATCGCCCTCAAAGATTCGCAAAATGAGGACCAGTGTTTTGTCAAATTGCAAATAGCTATTCGTTTTAACTATTTTTTTATCATAGTAGCCTATACAAAAAGCACTTCATACTATCTTAATCGTGGAATATGGGGAGGGAAGTGGCGGCCTGCAGTCAGCCAAATATGAATAATTCTGTGCATAAAGCAGATGTATTTGTTTATTGTACAGAAAAATAAAATGACATGTCAAGCAGTCAATTGACTACATTGCAGTCAAGAAGTAGGGCAAATTAATTCTACGAAACCAAAACGTGGGTCATAGTTGTCTAAGCCTCTATTCGTAGCCTGTTAAAAAACGCCGCCAGATAGTATTAAATCGGCAACAACATTGTTTTCTGCAGAAGCCTACCCAAGGCTACAGATTAATTCTGAACAGTTATTTCTCTACTGGCTCAATTATCACACTACTGTTTTGATTTTATGTAGTTGGCGTTAACCCAAACACTGACAATAATGTAGACAGCAAATTTCGATTCGATTTTCGTTACCACCGTGTAGTCAAGCCTTAAGCCATACCCAAGTAGCCTAAATCGAGGTAATGTTTAATTATGCATGATTTATTTTGTTATTGAATTCAGAGGGCTGGGATTACCTCGCAACAATTATGTAAGGGACGCAGAGCCATGTACAGTGGCAGAGCGGCACAGTGGCTGAAAGTGGTACTAAAGCTTCACGCAGCTTCACGCCGCGTAATGCGCGAATGAAGTGGTCATTTGAAAGCGATGCCCACTGTACCTGCGGGCATGTAATTGGGCTACAGGTTTTCAACAGGAATGGCATGTTTTTAAAGGGCACTGCACTAGTTGTATAAACTTGCGACGTGTGCCGAATACTTTGGCTTCATACTCAATATGTTCTGAAGATGTCCAGACAACGACTCTACTTCCTTCGTCAGCTAAGGAAATTCAAAGTTTCTACATCCATCATGAAGGCCTTCTACACTTCAGTGGTTGAGAGTGTTTTAACTGGTAGCATCATCACCTGGTATGGGAACTCCACAGTTAGAGATTGTAGTACTCTGCAGAGAGTAGTGCGCTCAGCTGACGTACTATAAGAACTCAACTCCCTGCTCTACAAGATATCACCCCCCATAAATGCACAAATGTGAGGGAAATTTGGTCTCTGCATTTATCCCAATCCGTGAATTAGTGAAACACACACAGCACACAGTGTACACACAGTGAGGTGAAGCACACACTAATCCCGGCGCAGTGAGCTGCCTGCATCAACAGCGGGCGAGGGGGAGCAGTGAGGGGTTAGGTGCCTTGCTCAAGGGCACTTCAGCCGTGCCTACTGGTCGGGGTTCGAACCGGCAACCCTCCGGTTACAGGTCCGAAGTGCTAACCAGTAAGCAATGGTTGAACAGTTAAAAAGTTCAGTAGTTTAAAGGGTTAAATTGTTTAACAGTGAAATATTGTAGTGAGGACTTTTATTTTGAAACAGTTTTTGGCAGAGGAAGCAGTTGAACAGGATGTGTAGTCTTAATAGCAGCTTAATAGGCCTGGCCACCTGGCAGAAGATTCTAATTGCTGTGATGTCATAAAGGGCAATGTTAAGTCAATGGGGAAATTTTGATACTTTTTAAACTATTAATTAAAAACTATAAAAGTTACAAAGCTGAAAAATACATAGCACCCATGTCCTAAGTAAGACCTACGCAACGCAGTTTGAATGAAGTTTCTACGTTAAACGGTTGAAGCTGCATTAAATGCGTTAGCATAAGAATAAGCATAAGAACTAGAGAATGCAATTCCGGGGAATTACGAGTGCATGAAAATGAAGCTACGACAGACATAGCATAGCTTAATAAAAGTTGATAGTTTAGAAGTAGACAGTTTAAAAGTTGAATGTAGATAGTTTAAAAGTTGTTAATAGACTGATAGTTTAATGGAAGTTGATACACATAGTTTAATAAATGTTGAAAGTTTAAAAGTTAAATGTAGATAGTTTAAAAGTTGTTGATAGACTGATAGTTTAATGCGTGTTGATAGACAAATAGTTCAAAAGCTCTATATAGGTAGATAGTTGATGATAACTGACAGTTGGAATGGCTCTAATGTTTGCTCACAGTAATGCTAACTATGCTAACAAAGCTATTAATGCTAACCAATTTATTTAGCTGACTTAGCTCATGTTTTTTTTAGCAGTTTTACAAAAAATGTTAACTATGTAAAAAATGCTAACTAACAATGCTAATAATGCTAACTAGCTAGTTAGGACTTTTATTTTGAAATAGTTGAAGGCAGAGGATACAGTTGATGGGAGTCATAGTTGACTGACAGTTACAACAGTAGAACAGTTGACAGTAGTTGAACAGTTAAAAAGTTGGATAGTTTAAAGGGACTTTTATTTTGAAACAGTTGTGGGCACAGGAAGCAGTTGAACAGGATCTGTAGTCTTAATACAGCCATATTGTATGCTTAAAGACTGAGACAGCCTGAGACAGTGGCTGCAGGTGGCCTGAACACCTGGCATAGGATTCGAATTGCTCTATTGTGATGTCATAATCTAATGTTAAGTCAATGGGGAAATTTTAGTAGTTTTTAATTAATAGATTAAAAAGTATAAAAGTTACAAAGTTGAAAAATACATAGCTGAAGTCACATAAGTAAGACCTCAAACACAGTTTGAATGAAGTTTCTAAGTTAAAACGGTTGAAGCTGTATTAAACACAAAAAGCGTTAGAAAGAAGAAGAACTAGAAAAGCATTTCCTGAAGGAAATACAGTGCATGAAAATGCAAAAATATGATGTAAAATATCATACAGAGTAAAAACAAACTAAATTGGTTGCTAGGTAGATGAGGTTTAATATAGTTGGAATGACTGAACAGTTAAATAAGTGGATAGTTTAAATGGTTAAATTATTTAGGTAGATAGTTGACGATAACTGACACTTGGAATGGCTCTAATGTTTGCTAGAAAGTTATGCTAACTATGTTAACAAAGATAATAATGTTAACCAAGTATGCTAACTAGCATGTTAACAATGTTAAAATGCTAGCATGCTAACCATGTGACTTAGCTAATCATTTTAGCAGTTTTGTTAAAAATCTTAACTAGCATGTTAGCATGCTAACTTTATTAACCATGTGACTTAGCTAACTTAGCTAATCATTATAAGTAGTTTTGCTAAAAATGTTAACTAACATGTTAACATGCTAGCATGCTAACTATGCTAACCATGTGACTTAGTTAACTTAGCTAATCATTTTTAGCAGTTTTGTTAAAAATGCTAACTAGCATGCTAACATGCTAGCATGTTAATCTATGCTAACCATGTGATTTAGCTAACTTAGCTAACTAGCTACAGTGGGTAGGAGTCATAGTTGATGACAAGTTACAACAATGGCTGAACAGTTAAAAGTTCAGTAGTTTAACAGTTAATTGTTTAACAGTGAAATATTGTAGTAAAGGACTTTTATTTTGAAACAGTTTTTGGCACAGGAAGCAGTTGAACAGGATCTGTAGTCTTAATACAGCCATATTGTATGCTTAAAGACTGAGACAGCCTGAGACAGTGGCTGCAGGTGGCCTGAACACCTGGCATAGATTCTAATTGCTTAATTGCTCTATTGTGATGTCATAATCTAATGTTAAGTCAATGGGGAAATTTTAGTAGTTTTAATTAATAGATTAAAAAAAGTATAAAAAAGTTACAAAGTTGAAAAATACATAGCTGAAGTCACATAAGTAAGACCCACGCAACACAGTTTGAATGAAGTTTCTAAGTTAAACGGTTGAAGCTGTATTAAACGACAAAAGCCGTTAGGAAGAAGAACTAGAAAAGCATTTCCTGAAGGAAATACAGTGCATGAAAATGCAAAAATATGATGTAAAATATCATACAGAGTAAAAACAAACTAAATTGGTTGCTAGGTAGATGAGGTTTAATATAGTTGGAATGACTGAACAGTTAAATAAGTGGATAGTTTAAATGGTTAAATTATTTAGGTAGATAGTTGACGATAACTGACACTTGGAATGGCTCTAATGTTTGCTAGCAGTTATGCTAACTATGTTAACAAAGATAATAATGTTAACCAAGTATGCTAACTAGCATGTTAACAATGTTAAAATGCTAAGTATGCTAACCATGTGACTTAGCTAATCATTTTTAGCAGTTTTGTTAAAAATGCTAACTAGCATGTTAGCATGCTAACTTTATTAACCATGTGACTTAGCTAACTTAGCTAATCATTATAAAGTAGTTTTGCTAAAAATGTTAACTAACATGTTAACATGCTAAAGATGCTAACTATGCTAACCATGTGACTTAGTTAACTTAGCTAATCATTTTTAGCAGTTTTGTTAAAATGCTTAACTAGCATCTTAACATGCTAGCATGTTAACTATGCTAACCATGTGACTTAGCTAACTTAGCTAACTAGCTACAGTGGGTAGGAGTCATAGTTGATGACAAGTAACAGTTACAATGGCTGAACAGTTAAAAAAGTTCAGTAGTTTAAAAGCGCTAAATTGTTTAACAGTGAAATATTGTAGTGAGGACTTTTATTTTGAAACAGTTTTTGGCAGAGGAAGCAGTTGAACAGGATGTGTAGTCTTAATAGGGCCAGTTTGTATGCTTAAAGCCTGAGACTGGCAGTTGGTCCAGGTGGCCCGAACACCTGCCATAGGATTCTAATTGCTTAACGGCTCTATTGTGATGTCATCAGCCCATGTTAAGTCTATGGGGAAATTTTGACTAGTTTTAATTAATAGTTTAAAAAGTATAAAAGTTACAAAGTTGAAAAATACAAAGCCCACATGTCCTAAGTAAGACCTAACGTAACATAGTTTGAATGAAGTTTTCGCTACACGGTTTAAGCTGCATTAACTGCGTTAGAAGAAGAAGAAGAAGAAGAAGAAGAAAAAGCCTTGGAATAACAGTACAGTGCATTTTCATGCACTGTAATAAGAAGAAGAAATCGGATAACAGTAGAGTGCATTTTCATGCACTCTAATAAGAAGCCTAGGAAGAACAGTACAGTGCATTTTCATGCACTGTAATAAGGAACTTTTCGACATGAGTGCACTGCCATTTTATAAGCCTATGTCTATGGTGCACTGTCACTTGCCACACACATTAGCCCCGAAGTCAAACACTGAATGAACAATGGATTTTATGGAGCGGCGTCAACCAAATATAACTGAATCGTGATTTACACGACGGCAAAGTGCGATGCTGGTGTGCAGAGTTTTGAAAAGAATGGAATCTAATGTAAATGAATGTCGAAAGCAGAGTGCATCGCACTCATGTCGGCATTGGTGTCCACAGCAATTTAAAAGACCATTCAGCCGACCACCGGGAGTTCAGAACTGCGTTGGTGTTTATCTCCATGACTACAGGAGGAGGACTAGGAGGAAATAAAGTTCTTAGAATATTTGCTAGTAGGAAGCAAAGATTCTAGAGCGCTACGCGCTAGAATCTTTGCTAGGAAGTGTCTGGCAGTTTGAGGACAAGAAACGGTGCATTAAAGCCACATAGAGCCAGAGTCAGAATAGTTGGAGGATTGTTGATAACAGAACAAGTGACGGTGAAAAAATCTTTGGCGGCACACGATTAATGCGTCAGCCTAGGCTACTACTCTTTGGCCAGCTCGTTAACTCAAACAAGTGTGTGCAGCATCATGCCTTTACGTTGCCTACTAACAACGCATCATCATAAAAAGATGCATTTAATCTGCACGCCCCATTTTAGTGGAAGACAAGTTAACATTATACCATTGATTTCAATGGGAAAGACAGCTAGTAATCACACGTTGACATTACATCTAGTGACAGTTCACAGGACATTCAAAGCTACACTTACCATAATATCCCATGTAAAACGGTTAGTTTGCTAGCTAGTTAACTGTGGAACTTTAGTATAACAGCCAACTATCTCACCTAGTTGTAGGAAATAGGCTATGTTCATATTAAAAGTGATAGAATGAATGTGTGACTTATGTTTAGTTGATGTTATGACATGTAAAGTTAAGCTTGCCGAACTTAGTTATAGTCAGCCACGGGCAGTTTGACTGTGCCTATGCATTCATGACACTCCTGTTAGTAAACTGCAAGAGCAACAAATAGGAACATAATGGTCACATTAATCCCATAAACACACAGATAACTCTTACGCCAACCTTATTTTGTGCCTTTTATTCACGTTTGTTTCAAGATTTAGTAAGTATAAGCCCTTTTCGCTCCCCACTTCGATGCAGCATAGGTTTCCATTATATCCAAACAGTCATCTTTCCCTTAGGGGGCGTGTAAGTGCAGCACATACAACGTTCCATTCCATTCGTCAGTGTGTATTGTTTAGTTTCCGGTCTAGCTGAATCTTGTGTGGTGTTGTAGCTGTTCTAACGTTACTAGTTGTTGCAACAGCATGTAAAAAAACTACAACGTTTGTTTCGACCAAAAAGAACGTTAATCTCGCGATTAAAAAAATTGACGCTGTTAAAATAGGTTTACGTTAACGCCGTTAATAACGCGTTTAACTGACAGCATTAGTTTTCATCTACCTTATTTGCATTATACCTTAAGCGCACCCCCCTCTAGCAAATCAAATATAAGATGCGCATTAGAATTTTTGATGTGCATTTCACATGTTTCCAACCAGGATTTCTTATTCAAATAGATTAAATGTGCATTACGAAGTTGGATGGAAACACGCTAAATGACCTGCTGATTAGACTTCTTAATTGTCCCTTTATTGATTTAAATGTAAATAAATTGTTGCTCTTTCCCCACTACAGATGGGCGCTGGTCTGGCATCAGCACCTGTTGTGATGCCAGCATCTCTTGGTGCTCCTGTGAGCAGCGGACTGGATGATCTTTTTGACTTGGGCGGGGGTGTTGGTATGCCAACAGGAGCTTTTGTAGTTCCAAAAACTGTGAGTCCTGCAAAATTGGTTTAAACTAATCCAAGTGCTCATCTTTTGTTTTAGGCATCTTGAGGATATTTTGTATTGTGGCGATTCCTTGAAAATGGAGTATTAAGAAATGTACTTCCCCAGATAAGACTCATACTGTAGACTGGATATTAAATATGAAAAATTTGATTAAAAACCTAAAAATTACTGTTCATAGTTTCATATGATGGCCATAGAAGATCTCTATCTGTGTTATGAGGCTGCTCTGAATGCATTTGTGGAGCTAAACAAGAGCTCCTGCAACCGCTGTTTGATTTTAGTTGGTCATGTAATGTATTGTGGTTAGATTTTATGTAAAGTAAACAAAACATTTCTATTCAAAATATCATCTCAGTTAAATATCTCTCTCATATCTAGATATGGCTTCCTGCAATGAAGGCAAAGGGTCTTGAGATTTCAGGCACATTTGCTCGCCGTGCTGGTGTCATACAGATGGAGCTCTCCCTCACCAACAAGGCCATGAGTGTCATGACAGATTTTGCTATCCAGTTCAACAGGAATAGGTATGGCATGACTTAATTTGGTTGATTTATCCAAATTATACTGTCACTAATTAATTACTCTCCTCACATGTTTTTATTTTTATTACATTTTCTTTTTACTTGTCCTAGTTTTGGATTAGCCCCTGCTGGGCCTCTTCAGGTCCTCACTCCCCTTAGCCCAAATCAGACCACTGAGATCAGCCTTCCCCTCAGCAACGTTGGACCCGTCATGAAGATGGAGCCCCTCAACAACTTGCAGGTACATTTTCAAAAATCTGGGGCTTCATTTGTAAAAGTTGGTGTAAGATTCCTTCAAAATTGCATACGTCCAAACCTCAGAATTTATGTGTGTGCAAACATATTAAGATTTATAAAACCGTGTGGTAGAGCCTGACTGATATTGGATTTTGGAGGCTGATACCGATTTTGATATTTGAGTTTTTCAAAAAACGATAACCGATATATGTCATTTTTAACAAACACAATCATTTCTCCCATAACAAAGTTCTGATTATGTAATGAAATAGGCCTAACTATCTGATTTCCTAAAGAAAGGTTCTTGTACAGTAATTTATTTTTATGAAATAAGGAGTATCAGATCTTTGTTCTGTGATAACCACATTGCCGCAATCTACATTGTGAGCAGTTTATGCTTTGACTCTTTCGTTTTATGCAAGCAAAACATATTTGAAATATGATCTGTTACTTTACTTTTAACCTTTTGTAAACCATGAACTTCCTTACTTGGTGTAAATACCTTTGCTGAATTTCCCCTTGGGGATCAATAAAGTATCTATCTATCTATCTATCTATCTGATCATCAAACCAATCAGGAAGTATACTGAAATGACCATAGGATGTTTGTATGGAAGTAATTTCCTGTGCAGGGATGGGTACATTAAAGGAGAAATCTGGCCGATTTTTACATGGATCTTGATCGCTAGACGTCGCCGAGTACTGTCGATAGGAAAAATTACGACCAAAATCGCTACCAAAGTAGTAGTTGCAGCTAATGGCCAGTCACGAGAGAAGCAGAAAGAAACCGACATAACAGGATAACATCTTCACAAAAGAAATTGATATCAATTAATAATGTATTGAAAAGAGGTAACAATGAACCAGACATGATAGAAAAGGACTGTGGATGTCCATTTTCTGGTCTCTAGTCTATCAACACCAGTGATTTTTTTTTTTTTTTTTTTTTTTTCATAGATCAAGATTAGGCTTTAAAACGGATCTTAAACATTTATGTTGTTAGGTCTGTTTTTGGCTGCATACAGTACATGAAGGCCAACGTTCCTGGTTTGAGGTAGTTCTCAAGAAATTTCATCTAGGTTGCCAGGTCTAAAAATGTCTTTTCTATCATCAAGTTATTCAAATGAGATAAACATATCCTTATCTCAAAACAGCTGGTAGGCCTGCTGTTATAGGCCTGTCATTTTAATCTGTCAAATACAACCATGCTTATCTTTAAAACAGCATTTTTGGTAGATTCTATGTGGTGGAAAAGGGGCGTACCCTGGAAATGCGGCACCCTTTAAAGTATGAAACCGCACCTCCTGAACTATCATTTTCTGCTAATTTGCATTTCTACCCCACTTCACAGTTGTCCTGAGGCTCTATTGGACTATACGCTAACCCTTGTGGTAATTAGTGTGATATATCAATCAATATAACTTTGTAAAACTACCAGCGGACAGGTTGTTTAGAGCACTGGTTCTCAATATGGTTTCATCTATGCTTTGTTGAAAGGATGCGTGGAAATCGGCACCTTTTCTGAATAGAACTATTCATTTGTAGTGTTTCTATAAATAAGCATTGCGCTCATTTCACAGAAATGATCACTTGTCATCTCACTTAAGCGTATGACAAAGATGCATAGTGCACCAAAGCTTGGGATTGTTTTTTGTGTGCAGTGACACGCAGAGAACTGTTGTAATATACACTTTGCATTACTATGAAAAGGTTTTTTGTTAACTTGAAATGAGTTTAAAAGTTTTGAAATGCTGCTTGAAATTGCACATGTCTCATGGCGCTTTACAGAGTGTTAAAATGAATGTGCTTCTCCTCACTATATGACAGGTGGCTGTGAAGAACAACATTGATGTCTTTTACTTCAGCTGCCAGTACCCTATCAGCATCCTTTTTGTGGAGGAAGGGAAAATGGGTGAGCGAACATTTGTTTGTAGCCTCACATGCTCTGATGGAACTTTTTTCAAGTCTTCTTGAAAGATAGTTTCTGAAAAGAACATAATGTGCTCATTGGGATACCCTGAGGAAAATGCTTTAAGAGATCTAATGTGTCCTAATTACATTTCTTATGCATGTATTGGCAGAAATGAATCCATGGAAATTAAACCATGGATTCATCAATGCAGAGGTGTTCATTGATGCAGTACTTTTTCTAAAAACCTGACTACCGTAAATTATTGCTAAGGCTTGGTCATAGGACCAAAGGCTTCTCTTATGGCCTATGAGTTGCTGGGGTTGTGGATCGCAATCAGCTCTCTTCCTTTTCAATGTGTATCTTCTATTTATAACAGAGCGTCAGGTGTTTCTTGCCACCTGGAAGGACATTCCCAATGACAATGAAACTCAGTACCAGATAAAAGACTGTCACCTCAACTCAGGTTAGTAATTACAAGGAAATAATGTGATATTTTTACATGTACATGCAAAGCAATGCACTGTATTTATTACAGTACCTGTTATTATGACCGCCGCGCATACCCTTTTTCGCATACCCAAATTTCTGTCAATGATTCCCGGGACACTGAAAGACCGGGGTACACGAAACTTGGTGGGCATGTAACCCCACATGGATAGCATGGAACCATCGTTTTTCGTTTTGATCTGTAGCCCCCCTGCTGGACTGGACCCCCCAAAAGGAGGGTAGGGCAGACACAGTTTTCTGTGAATATCTCGAAAACCGTAGGGTTTAGGAGGACCATTTTTTTTTTGTATGTTGATCTCAAGGGGCCATGTCAACCCATTCCATAACCACTCATTTCATGTATAGCCACCTAGTTAAACACAAAAAGTAAAAATTAGGTGTTGTAATTGAAGGTATCTGTGACCTAACATAGTCAAAACTGCACGAAATTGGAAGTGTAGGATCATTATGACACCCTCTGTATGCACGCCAAGCTTTGTGGAATTCCGTTAATGGGGGGCCACACAATAAATTAATTTATGTTACTATACACCAACTGGCCTGTAGGTGTCGGAGACAGTTTTCTGTGAATATCTCGAGAACCAGAGGGCCTAGGAGGTCCACTTTTTATGTATGTTGGTCTTAAGGGGGCATGTCAACCCATCCCATTACCACTTATTTCATGTATAGCGCCACCTAGTTAAAAATTAAAAAGCAAAAAGGTCAAAACTGCACGAAATTAAAAGTGTAGGATCATTATGACACCCTCCGAATGCATGCCAAGTTTTGTGTACTTTCGTTCATGCGGGGCCTTACAATAAAATAATTTATGTGTACATTTAGTGACGTACACCAACAAGGATTCCCGGGACACTGAAAGACCGGGGTACACAAAACTTGGTGGGCATGTACCCCCACATGGATAGCATGGATCAGTCATTTTTCGTTTTGATCTGTAGCCCCCCTGCGTGACTGGACCCCCTGAAAGGAGGGTAGGGCAGACACAGTTCTCTGTGAATATCCTGAGAACTGTAGGGCCTAGGATGACCATTTTTTTCCGTATGTTTGCCTCCAGGGGTCATGTTAACCCATTTCATGTGCACACATGTGCACAAACAGATACACACACACACACACATACATTCACAGTAATCATACGTATGACACATACTCACACAGTAGACATATGTACGCTTGCATGCACAGGCACATACGCAGGCACACACACAAGCACACACACACACATAACATAACACAAACAATCAAGAATCTCTCAGAATTATGAACAGGCAAGATGGAGGTGGGGTTGTATAAAATGAATTTTACATGTGAAATCTATGAACTAATCATGTTTTGGTACTTGTTGTCTAGCAGATACCAGTGAGAATTGAGTGTGGATAATGCAATTTAGTGAGACAGTTAGAATCATATAGGCCTTTCAGCGTGATTTCTTTTTGTGGAAAAAATGTGCTGGACTGGGTGGCGGTCATATTTTGTACCGCTCTGCGGTACATCTAGTTCTTAGGCTTCTTGATGTGTAAGTCAAAGTGTAAAGGGCACCTGTGCAATGTATTTATTTGTTTGTCATTTTTAATGGCTGCTGTGCTAAATCAGATGCTGCAACCACTCGACTACAGAGCAGTAACATTTTCACCATCGCCAAACGGACAGTAGAGGGGCAGGACATGCTGTACCAGTCCATCAAGCTTACCAATGGTATCTGGGTGCTTGTTGAACTCAGAGTGCAGACTGGTAGTCCCAATTATATGGTAAGTGTAAAGGGATTAAGGGCCAAACCTGCTGTGTCCATTTTGTTTTGACTATAAATTTAACATCTCCATATTGTGTTTTATATATTTATATTTGTTTGTTTAGAATTCTTCACAGACTCTTCTCCACAGCGACACAGCAACAATAAACATAGTTTAAAGTCAATTTTTTTATGTAATGATAGACTAATATTAATGACAATAATAATTATAATAATGATAGAAAGTCATCATAATATAAATAACCATAAACATACAAACTATGACCTAAACATTTATGTTAGAAGACATTTCACATTAACAAAGGGAAGAGGACAGCGGTTTATAAATCGTTGCAGGACTAGGGAATGGTGAAAACATGTGAAGTGTGTTTTATTATCTTTGCGTGGCAAATGGCAACACCAAGCAGCGGTCATCATGTTCCGCTTTAAGGTGCAGCTCTCTCTTTTTTTTCTTCTTTTACCGTAGTTGTAATTGAACCCACATTTACTGATGCCCCAAATGCTCAACTCAGTGCAGGAGTTTTCAGCTATCCCAACCTCATTGCCGAAAGGGTTTTCTAATGATCAGTTACCCTTTTAAAAGGAAAAACTTTGACTAGCACATAGGAACATAGGAATGATCCTTGCCTAAGGGCCTGTGTCCTTATAAAGATGTTTCATGAAAACCAGCCATTTCTAACTGCAATCACAATGTTAAAGGTGCTATATGTAACACATGTGTTGTAATAAATCATAAAATGAAAATAATATGCCATCAGAGATTAAAGAAACATGTCCACCAAATACTGGCTGCAATGACAGGATATTCACAAACCAAACTTTGGTGCAAATACTGTTTTGAGGTTGTGTTTTGGCCTGCTGTGCCACCCTCCGCCAATTTACCAGTCACACAGCTAGTAGCATTGTGACCTTTGGATTGCCAGATTAGCCTAATTAATGCTCTCAAATGTTTTGATTTTTGACTGCAATGCCCGTTTTAAATGCTAGTAGTCGTTCTTACATATAGCACCTTTAACAGTGTCTTCACTGTATGTTTTTATTATTAATTATATATTTTTATGGACAATACTTTCCTTAAAAAAAAAGTTACTCCAAACCTGTGAACGGTAGTGTATTACATTTATGATTAGAGTACCACTCTTATACATTTTGTATGCATTTATTTATTATTCTATTTCAACTCCTCCACCTGCTCAGCATATGGTAAAATTGTACCATGATTTAATATCATAGGCTAGATAGTATAGCCACTTGTATGAGAGCTGCATATTTACTAGAAAATCAATTGTGTATGAGAAATGCCTGAAAGTAATTCTGAACTCGGGGGTAAAAGAGGCAGGAAGGAATTTCTGTATACAACCAAAACACTAGCAAGCAAATGCTAAAGTAAATATCAACAGTTTATCCCCTTCTGCACATATCACCATGATTATGAAGGTTATAGAACCAGCAACCTTCAAAAACATACCTTTTCTTTTTTTCTCTTTATTTCTTCCCTAGCTCTCAGTGAAATGCAGAGCACCTGAAGTCGCACAGCTTGTGTACCAGTGTTATGAAATGGTGCTGAAGAACTGAACCAGCTGTAAGATTGATCAGAGATGACCTCACCATTCAGCATGCAAAGAAAAATGACTTGGCCCATCCCTGCATAAATATTTTCTCTATGTTGCAGTGTACTCTGACTTTTCAAACTCATTTTAATCTCTTGATCACTTTGTGTTCTTTAAAACAAATCAGGTTGTTCTTATGATTTTAGACTTTTTTTTCTGACCATGATATGCTAGTTTGAAACTCCTTTTGTATTGTTTTTCACAACCATCAGAATCAGTGTTTTCATTTTTCCCCGTTTCCCCATTTAGGTTTAACTTCATGGTTTGGGACACCTTTTAGCTAGTCAGTTGATACATATAAGATCCCACATATTTCTCTTACAGAGCAACACTTTGACAATTTGGTATTTCTGTTGTGCTCAAGTTTAACTCAAGTAAGTTGTTAATGTGCATGTTTTGTCAGCCTTAGCATTAGGGCCCCATTTCCATGTGAGCCTTTAGCTCTAATTCAGTAGTAGGGAAAATCTTTAGATTTTACTTTTAAAGGGACTGGTTTCCTTTTGGCCTTGTGAGAAACACTAATAATAACTATTAAATATTGTTTTTCGTATAGCATTTCCTTGTTGACCATTTTGCAACTTCCCACATGTAACTGAAGTGGTTGTGTGCACTTACTTGTTTGTAAAGTGTGTGCTATCATCAGTTTCTCACTTTTGGATATTTGGATACCAGATCCCCCACCTCTTCTCACTTTTGAATCATTCCAATTTGTATCCCTTAGTTTATGTTCATATCAGATATGATGTGACTACAGTATATTGGTATTCCTGGGACAGGCCCTTCCATTCCTGTTCTTGTGAAGACAAGACACTACCTTTTTCACAGACTGTGTTAGGCTAAAAAGCACCAATAGGCAACAAAGCATCAATGGAATACAACCCTTGACCTATCAGTCATATTACAGATTCAGCCAGTGAAATGAAAAGCAAAATACACACCAAAATGAGTTTTCATATTTCCTTTATTTCCTTAAATTCAAAGTAGATGAGAGAATATGAAACTTTGAATTTTAATATAGGAATCAAAAGTACAATATTGCTGTATGGAAATCCTCAATAGATAATGTGGTCTGAAATGTCCATTATTTTCATGTTCATGATCTGTTGTGTGTAATAAAATATGAAATTAAGTTTATTAGTTGTTTTCAGATTTAAAACAAACACACAGCTTTTGTAAATGCTTTCTGACATGCTCACACATGCATGTACGTATACATACTGTACATACCTACAGTACGTACATAGCGTGATCATTTTTTTTCACCTTAGCCCATATTAATACATACAACCATGTTGTCTTTGTCTCAGAAATGAATCAGATCTTATTCAGAGATTATACAATTATGACTAATTTCCATGCACTATAATAAGAAGACTTCGGATAACAGAACATTGCATTTTCATGCACTGTAATTATGTTCCCCATCGTGTCATTTGTAATGTTTTGCATGAATGTGCGCGTTTGTGGATGAGGGAAGCAGGGTGCATTGGGCATCCACCCATATCACTGTTGATAACGTGCTCTTAAAATAACATTAACAACTCGCCATGGATTTCTGACCAGGTTTCTCTTGGTCAGTGGCGTAGTGTAGTGTTTTAGGTAGTGTATACCAGTGTTTCTCAAAGTGTGGTCCGGGGACCACTGGTGGTCCGCAAGCAGACATGGTAAAATATAATATAGATGAGTTGTTTGCAATATTGAACAAATTTGTATGTAAATTCAAACAGTTCTGCAACACTGCTATCTACGCTAGTTTAAATCATATGAATCCTATGATCCAACAATAAGCAAGGTTGTTCAGTGAGGTCTATTGTGTAATATACTGTTGAGGTGGGTCTACTGTTTTTTTTTTTTTTTCCCAATTAAGTGGTCGGTGAGGTTATTTTTTACTGGTTAAGTGGTCATTGGTCTGAAAATGTTTAAGAAACACTGGTGTAAGCTATACGACAGCGATAACAATTTTTAGACAATGCGCCAGACCCCTCCTTAGGTCGTTAATTGCCACATCCCTTGGCGCGTTGCTGAAAAAAAGAGACGTGCAAGATAAGAAAAAACAATAATCGGCTTTCCGCCAGCGAAAATGGGGCCCTATTTCCTAGGTATTGAAATTTGGATTTTCCAGTGGACAATCGGACAAATTGTTTTAATAGGCCTATGCCCTAGAGAACAACTGTGCCAAATTTGGTGTTTGCATCACTATGTGCATGATTCCACTGAATAACTCTGAATTCCACTGAATTAACTGCTCTTAGCCACCCTACTAATGTAAATTTCGGGGTGCAGTCCTGGAATATTTAGTCACAGGCAGCCGTGGCCTACTACTGGTTAGCGCTTCGGACTTGTAACCGAAGGGTTGCCGGTTCGAACCCCGACCAGTAGGCACGACTACTGCCAATCACTAGTGCCCTTGAGCAAGGCACCTTAACCCCTCACTGCTCCCCGAGCGCCGCTGTTGTTGCAGGCAGCTCATTGCGCCGGGATTAGTGTGTGCTTCACCTCACTGTGTGCTGAGTGTGTTTCACTAATTCACGGATTGGGATAAATGCAGACCAAATTTCCCTCACGGGATCAAAAGAGTATATATACTTTTACTTATACGGTGGGGCTTCATTGTGATTTGCCCGTTTAGCAGCTGTAGTTTCAAGTTGTCAGATTTGCATTGAAGGAGATGGTTATAGGATGTTGAGGTTCCCTGTATGTGTCCATTTTACATTCCAAACTAGCTAACCAATATTCAACTAGGCCTATGCCAAGGTCAACAAAGTTTTCAATTCTATGAAATGCTTCATTTTAAGGATACAAGGAAGTTTGTCACATGCATATAGTTACTGGAAGTAAGAAATGCAGTGAAATTCTGTCTGGTGTCAGCCTATTTGTGCATTTATGGGGGGGGGGGGGTAAAAAGTGCAGTAGAAGAGGGGTTTAGTAGATTAAGTGGCAAGGGCTGCATAAGAAAGGTGGGGGGAGGATTGGGATTGGCGGGGGGGGGGGCACCAACAAGGAGCACCCAAGAGCAACAGGGGCAAGGAAAAACTCCCTTACCAAACCTTGGGCAGATCCACAGCTCAAGGGGCTAACCCAACTGCCAGGGGTCTTTGTGTGTGTGTTGGGGGGGATGACAGGGGAGATGGGATAGTGTGCTGTGTATGTGGGGAGAGGGCAGTGTGCAATATGTGTGTTGGAGAAGCTTCCTCATGAGACAATGTGCTGTGTATTGGGGGCAGTGTGCTGTAAGTATGTTGGGGATGTGTGTTGGAGAAGCTTCCTCATGAGACAATGTGCTGTGTATTTGGGGGCAGTGTGCTGTAAGTATGTTGGGGATGTGTGTTGGAGAAGCTTCCTGATGAAATAATGTGCTGTGTAGGTAGGGGCAGTGTACTGCAAGTATGGTGAAGGGACTTACTATTGCAAGCAGAGTACTGTATGTATGATGTATGTAAGTGATGACGGTGAAGATGTGTGTGTGGGCGGGAGGGGAGTGGAGCAGTGACTGTGTGGGTAGGTGAGGGCAGTGTGCTGTAAGTATGTAGAAGATGTGTGTTGGAGAAGATCCTGAAGACAATGTGCTGTGTATGTGGGTGGGTGGGTGGGTGGGGGGCAGTGTGCAGCAAGTATGTAGAGGAGGCTTACTGTAGCAAGCAGTGTGCTGTATGTATGTATGTATGTATGTATGTATGTATGTGAGGTGATGACCGTGATGATGTAAGTGTGTGTGTTTTGTGTGTGTGTGTTGGGGATGGGGGTGGGGGGGGGCAGAAAGGCTAGGCAATCAAGGACATGGGTAGATAGATGGAGGAGAAATCAAAAATAATAAATAAAAAGTTCTAAGGAGATGTGCAAAAGTTGGAGAAAGTCAGATGTGTGTGTGTGTGTGTTTTGACGTGTGATGAAATAAGAAAATAAATAAAAGGTCTATCTTGTCGAGCAGGGAGTTGAGTTCTTATAGTACGTTCAGCTGAGCGCACTACTCTCTGCAGAGTACAACAATCTCTTAACTGTGGAGTTCCCATACCAGGTGATGATGCAACCAGTTGAAGTGTAGAAGGCCTTCATGATGGATGTAGAAACTTTGAATTTCCTTAGCTGACGAAGGAAGTAGAGTCGTTGTCTGGACTTCTTCAGAACATATTGAGTGTTAACAGTCCATGTTAAGTCTTCAGTAATGTGGAAACCCAGGTATTTAAAACTTGTGACTCTCTCTACAGGTTGCCCGCTGATCATTAGTGGGGTGTAACTGTAGTTCTGCTGCTTCCTTCTGTAATCCACTACCATTTCCTTGGTTTTATTGATATTCAGTGTCAAGATGTTAGATTGAGACCACTGTGCCATCTCATCAACCGGATCCAAGTAGAGCTGTTCATTGTTGTTACTTATCAGGCCCAAGATCACTGTCATCTGCAAACTTGATGATGGAAAGTATCATGATTTTGGTAAGTATCATGTATTAAACACGTATTTCACACATATTTCAAGTGCAAAGTAGGTCACAGTGCAAAATATGTACAGAATGTGTATTAGAAATCGATGTGGATATGCCATGAAATACCCCATGGAGTGCACATAAAACGCGTGAATTTCACATACGCGTGTTTTTGAACTACCCGGCATTCCATAGCGATGCCTCGCTCTCTGCCTCGGTTTCGCAAAAGATGCTAATACGCATGCGGTACAGTAACGCAATGAGAACGCTTGTTATTTAGAAACTGATAGAATAACGTTAGAGGAAGCGTTTTCATACAACCCTGCATACAGCTATCGTAATTTTCGTACACCCAGCAACCAGTTCTGTTGAACTCATTACAGGCTTAGAACACTGACATCACACAATATGTCAGTAAATCTGAGTAAAAACGGCCCTGCCCTTACAGCAGCATATAAAGAAGTGGTGGATGAGAAATCTAAAACAAACTGGTAAGTCCGATTGCTTTTCCGACAGCTAGATCGTTAACTAGGTAGGGTTTCTACTATTAACGTAAGGCTAGTTCTACATTCTATGTTTGATTAACGACACAAATCACACAAGCATAGTTCCAGTTAACGTATCCTGGTTCGTGCAGTTTCAGATCGCTATCGCTATCGATAGGTAAGTTGGATAGACTTTAACGTTGGCAAAACCAATTTGGGTCTTAGTTTAAACCGTTCGTTATTAAACGGTTACTGCAAGGTATTTCCGTGTGATTATTAACTAAATGAGTTTCGTTTGTTTGACAGGCTGCACACTTCCTGTTTGTTATTGTAGTTATAACGGTTTCGCAGACATTCTCTGGTACTGATACATCCAAAGACAGCATCTTCCGGTTGTAATCTAGCTAGTTGCAATAAATGTATTACTTCCTCATTGGTTAGCCTGTGTAACGTTACACTTGTTAGGGGTCACGTTTGCATGTTGGTCATAATTCTGTGCTTGAACCTCGCCATTAACACTCTTGGAGATGGTATAACGTTAGGAACCTTTTATTTCTCCACTTTTTGCATATGAGACCATTTGTACATGTTGGCATCTTGTATCTTATTTGCAAATCTTCAAATAAAGGGGCACATTAGCACTTTTGATATTACCAGGCCTACATTCATAAAATACTGATGCATCTCAGAAAATTTGAATATCATGGAAAAGTCCATTGTCCTGCATAGACTGAGATATTTAAAGGGCTCTGGAAACTATTGCTGGTGTTTTGACTTAAGAGCTCATCTTAGGTTGACCGTTCTGTATCATAAATTCTTTATTCTAATAATTTGATGTTTCTGGATTTTTGATTTCCATAAGATGCAAACCGTAATCATCAAGATTAGAGTGATCTAGTTTAAAACAAAATGAAGGCTTGAAATATTTCACTTTATGTGTAATGAATATAGCTTATGAAAGTTTCACCTTTTGAAATTAACTATGAAAAAAATGAACTTTTCTATGATATTCTATTTTTTTTTTTTTAGATGGACCTGTATGTAGACCTTGCTTAAAAACCTGCATCTATTACAGACAAGTAATAACCATAGATGGCCTAACCATAATGTCATTATTGCATAGGGGACTGCTTTCCCATACATGCATTACGTTTTAGTCCCAAAGTTAAGGAGAACGTCAAAGAATTTCATTGGGAAAGAGTATGAAGCACTAGGCTTAATCCGTATATGGCCACTGAGCCAGGCTAGTGTCTAGCTGTGCAAATAGGCCTAGAGCTCAGAGATGAGAGGCGGTGCCACACTTTTGGTTTCTCCAAAGCTAGGGGCAGAACATAGATGGGTAGGCTATGTGACACGAACCTTTGAGTCAGCATCTTGCATCTTAACTCTTGTTAGCCCCCAGCCCCCCGTCCCCCTCCGTGCTGCAAAAGCCAACATGTGCTTTTTTCAAACAATATTATTTTTGCATAATTTATCCAAACAAAGTCAAACTTGGCACTGCACTCAATGTCCTTGACAAGACAACTGTCAAGTTTGATTACGGTTCAAGAGAGATGTGGTCACACTACACACAAACACACACAGACATTCCTGTCATTAATAGGTAGGCTAGATAGATATAGCCCGCAGGTCTCTCAGGTATGCGGGCAAAGCTCACGTCTGTACCTCAGTCACAGCTCGAATAAACTGCATTTGCAGTTGCTGCACCACGTCTGTGGAGCCAGTTACCCCTTGACACAAAACATGCTCCCTTCATCGCTGCTTTTAAGTTAAGTCTTTACCCACCTTTATTATTTGGGCTTTCTAACCCCCTAACCCCCTGTTCTTTGGTTGTTGTTAATGTGTCTGTTTGCTGGTGTACAGTAGGTCTCATTCTGTATTTGGGGTGGTTGATGTAGCATGGTCTTTTTTTTCGTTGAGTGTCAAACATAACTAAATAATAGCAAAATCTGTAAAGAAATGTGGTCATATTTGTCAGAAAATGCTGTTTTATATGAACGTATAGAGCATGCCATTCATATTCCTGTTTTTCACAAATTTCAACCAAACCAGACAAAGCTCATATGGCGTAAATGTCCTAAGCACATTTCACAGTTTGTTTTTGAATAAAAACAATGAAAAATATAGCCGCAAGCGGCAATGGCGGGCCCGAGCACCTGCGGGCCGCAACCCGTGACATTTCGGAATCCAACAAAGCCCCGACGTGGTCCGTTTTTGAAATGTACATATTTGATGCGTGTGCTAATTTTTTATTTTTTTATTTTCTGGCACACAAAATTTCAGATCAATCCATCAAAGCCTTGAACATTTTTGGCACATTTTCTGCTTGGCCAGATGGTGGCACCATGCTAGGCATGTGAATTACACATGTGAATATCATCACAATAATATCCAATATTTTATAAAGTTTCAGATTAATCAGTTAAGGCATTGTCCATTTCTGGCACATTTCCTGGTTGGCCAGGTGGTGGCGCTATGCCAGGCAGGCCCGTTGGGTGTCTGGATATCATCATAATCATGATATCTATTAACCTGAGAAGTTTCAGACCATTCATTCAATGCACTGTGATTTATGACACATTTCCTGTTTATGTGGTGAGATATTAAAATCATATCAAATATATTACAACATATCAAAAATCCATTCACAATTTAGCCTCAGCGACATCTTGGTATAATGTTTGCCAAATTTCACATGAATCTGACAAACCGTCTAGGAGGAGTATGTTTAAATTGATCATGTGACATCAGTATAATGGTCATTCTTTTTGTTGCCAGTTGGTGGCGCCATGCCAAACATGCATTATGGGCATGTGATATTATCATTAACATGGTCTTCAATGACCTGTGAAATTTTTAAAACATTTCAAGCCATGTATGGTGAATTATGACACATTTATTCTTTATGTGGAAGGGTATTAAAATTAATAATTTCGCCATTTCGTCAAATTACAACATATAAAAAAAAAGCTTCTCAATTTATAATCAGGAACATCTCGGCGTCATGTATACCAACTTTGACATGAATCGGAGCAACCGTCTAGGAGGAGTACGTTAAAATTGATCTTGTTCACAACGCACAAAATCTCAATTACCTCACTTCCTGTGGGCGTGGCTAATGGCATGTTAATACAAAGGTTGTTTGTTTTTGGGAGTTACATACACCCACCAAATTTGGTGTGTGCATCTAAAACTATATGCCAACCACAAGTCACAGTGACATAAGGATAAAGATAACACGTGTGCTTGTAAGTCTGCTATTCAATTTTCTAATTGATTTACCTGTCTTAACCTACCTTTGGTTGTTTGTGAAATGCATACACATTTTTTTCCAGGGTCTAAGTTTTTCACATAGATATCCGTTTCTTAAGGTTACCGAGTACTGTCAGTACGGAAAAAAGCGCATATGATGTGTACATGGGGGCTCATCAACATGCCCCCAAAGTGTAGCGCTGTAGCTGCCTGGCTACTTTAGCTGTTGGCTGCAGCAACTCGAGCTAGGTAAAACCGATTGTTTTCAGGGGTTTTTTCCATACCGACAGTACTTGATGACCTCGAAAAATGGAGATGCATTTGAAAAATCGCCGGAATTCCCAGATATTGGGTTATAAATCATAAAAATCAGATGAAACAGATGGAACAGAAGATTTTTTTTTTTTCTTTTAAAAAACTTTTCAGTCTAATATGTCAACTACATACTTATTATAATTAGTTTTTCTTTGTACAGTACTTTGGTCAGTGAATGCTGTGTTTTTTATTTTTATATACCCATTTTTATTTAACCACCATCCAACCAATTGTATTACACACATTTAAATGGGTATATAAAAATATATAATCATGTGTCATAGTATCATATCTTAGTTGTTCAGTTTGAAAACTGCTGGCAACATGTTGGATGTCAGATGTGCTATTAATGCTTATTTCTGAAGTCAGATTATTGGTGTGTAAAATATTTCAGAATTTGTTGTGAGAGAGCATTTACGTATGCTTTTTGCTTTTACAGGGCCTTGTTCACCTATGAAGGAAATACCAATGACATTCGGCTTGCCGAAAAGGGAGGTGAGAGTCATTTATATATATTATATTATGATATTGAAAAATCGGTTTTCAATCATCACCCCTAGTTTTGAGCCTGTCTCCACCATTTACCATTATCTGGGCATTTACAGATAACTCACAGATCATACCCCGAATACACTACTGGTAAAATGTTTCCCACCTTAGATTTTCCAGATCTTCACTTTTTAAGTTTAAATGCAATGAATGATCTTAAATTGTAGTGTCCCCTGCTGGCTAAAGCAAACAATCAGAAGGTTAGATGTTCCATCTCACCATCCCTCCCATCTCAGGCTAATATCCTATGTGCTAGCGCTGAGGTTGGCAAATAAAGCTACACAACCTACCAGTGTCATAATGCAACCGAGGGAAAGGACAGCCGAGAATTGAAGAAGCAAAGTCCCGACTGGGGAAGCTGCCTTTTAAAGAAGAAAAACTCCTTACAAATCATTAGCTACTTAACCCTATGCGGCCTGCTCTATTTTCACTACCTTTAGTTTAAGTATTTATCCTGGTCATTGTAAGTGCCATGACACATGCTACTGTATATATTGTTTTTTTTTTTCAGAGTCTAGGCTGCCACCATTTCATGTATTAATGCTTGCATTGATTTGATTTTGATTTTTAATATTTTGCTGTCACTTCGTCTGTTTTTTATAACGTGATCCCTTTGACCCAGAAGGACGTGCCATATCTATGCGATCACGGGTTCGCGAGTAATTCAAACGAGAGTAATGGGTGCGCAGGTGAACGCAGAGCGGTATAGACTAAATATGATGCAATTTGGTTTAATTTCATGATTTTTTCTTATTTGAATACTTGATTGTACAGACAAGTGCCTAGTCTCGTTGGAAAGCTCCACTTCTGCAATGTCACTCGAAAAAGGTTTCATATCGCTGCGACAAATAGTTCTGGAGCAATTCAACAGAGAAGAATAGGTGTGGTTTTTGACGCACTTTGCGTCAATAGTCCTCTAAGGGTTAAAAACTGTGTTTCCTGATACGCATTACAGCTTAGGCAGCCGCCTAAGCAACACACGCCTCCCACCATAACTACGTTGTTCAAAATAATAATTTCACAATGTCATAGCTCTTTCATTGTAGAGCTATTTGCACCTTCAGGCAGCCTCTCCTTGCCTGCTCTCACTTTCTCTCATAATGGACATGCACCTGCTCAGCATGCCCATAAATCCAAACATTCACAGTCGTGCAAATGAGGACTGTTGCTGGCACATTAGAAGACGACGTTGTTTCCTTCAAGTTGACTCTACTACTCCTCTTCATCCCCTATGGGACATAAGGCTTCAATGAGCACTCTCCATTGCATTCAGTCCCTGGCAGCATGTTGGGCCTCTCCCCATGACAGGTTCATCTGTTCCAGCGCTTGGGTCACAGTTCTACGCTTTTTGGGCCTCCCAGGTTTTCTTTTGCCTGGTGGTGTCCATCTTAAGGCGACTTTTGGGATGCGGTTCTGCTTCATCCTTAACACATGTCCTAGCCATCTCAGGCGTCTGTGCGTAATCTCTTTGGTGATGCTCCACCTTTCCATTTTGTTGTACAGTTCATTGTTGGAAATCTTATTAGGCCAAAAGATCTGGCATATTCATCGGAGGCATCCATTATGGAACATTTACATTCTCCTCATGATCGTTAATGTGATCCCATTGAGATTTTTTCTTACGAACCAGGAAGGGTTAAAGGTGCTCTAAGCGATGCTGGGTAATGCCACTTTTGTTGACTTTCAAACCAAACAGAGAGCTAGCTCGCTACTTCCTCCCTCTCCCTCCTGTGCTGCTCCCGTGCAATTGAAACTCTCCTAAACGCGCATCTCGTCTGTGATTTGGTGGAACAGTTTGTTATGTTTTTATGGGCTAGGTTTGCCCAGGTTGTTTTTGTTGCCGTTTTTGGAGCCTGGGCTGTCCACAGAGATCACGTTTTTTTTTACAGTGAGGACACAGACAGCTAGCGGTTGGTTAGGTGATGTTTGCAGTAAGTGACATAAAATGTTTTAGCCTAAAAAACTTGTGGCATCGCTTAGAGCACCTTTAAAATGCTAATGCTAGAAACTATAAGCTACGGGTTCTTTCCCCACTCTATTGCACCTGTTTAAATTAAGTATTTTTTCCAGATGGTGGCTTGGAAGAGCTCATAGAAGAGTTGAACAGTGGTAAAGTGATGTATGGGTTCTGCGGCGTTAAAGACCCTAACTCTGGCCTACCCAAGTATGTTCTGATCAACTGGGTGAGTTACCTGTCCTCTTTCACTTTTTTTTAAGATGTGTTTACACATAGAAGTCTGCATGGTGAGTTAATGGCAGAAAATCAACTAATAATAATGCATCAATCATTAGATAAAGTAGATGGATAGTTTTAGTATTTTCCAGCTGATGGAAAGCAATCACCATTTTTTAACTTTTACAAAAAGGTGAGTTTTTTTATTTTTGAAAGTACTCCTCTTGGCAATAGTGCATGGTGGTCACTTCCCATCATGTATTACATTAAGTGTGATGTGAATCTTTTAAAATTTGTCATTTTCGTTTCAAAATAGGTCACCTACCTTAGTTGTGTGAATTTGTTGAGAAATTATTGTTTAGGGCTTTTAGTTAATGCAGTGTGATTTCATGTTAATTTGAACTAACTAAATAGTCTATGTTTTCACAAATAGGCTTATTACAAATATGCTATCCTACTAGAGAGCCTAGATGTGATTTTGTAGAAGATTTTGTTTGTGCATGAATGCAAGACTGGCTTCTTTTTACAGTTATTTGGAAATTAAGGTAAAAAAAATAAGGGCTCATTTCGTTGTGTTTTTGCCCCATCTGTGCATGAATCTACTCAGTCCACTGAAAATTCAATGGCACTTAAATTAAATTAAGGGGTTCAGTGTAAATTCCAAATTATATTATATAGTAAGTGTTTGCAGAAAACATTCAAAATTGTCAGAAAGACAAATTTTACTCAAGTAAAGTACCTGAAAATTACAGTAACAAAGTAATTGTATTTTGTTACTTCCTACCTCTGACAGGCGTATTTGTTGTTTTTGTCAACATCATCTGGCTTTGGCTGCTCGCATGTACTGTAGGCCTACATAAGACGATTTTTTACTCGAGGTGGTACTCAAACAGCAGGTCTGCAAGAGTGAGTTATTTGTAGAATCATAGTGTCTTGGACACAAGAGTTAGTTCACAATTTGTTCTATTGTTTTATTTCTCTTTTAGACAGGTGAAGGGGTGAAGGATGCCAGAAAAGGAATCTGTGCCAATCATGTTAGCTCCATTGCTAATTTTCTCAAGGTAACAGCAAATTCCTATGGTGCCCATTATTTAGTACAGTATACACATATAATAATAATTTTTGATTTGATGATGTGTTAAATTAGCCTGACGAGCCAGACCCACATCAAGATGTACTGTAGGGTCTGGGGACTCAGCATTCACAGTGCTCAGTCCGAGGGGTGGGATAATCGGTTGTCTTTCAAATACCCTCTGCACACAATAGCATCATCTTTGTTTTCAAGTAGGGAATTCACGCCAAACCGTTGGCATCAATCATTATGTTAAGCCCGCCTACCGTCTCTACACGATGTGATTGGCCTTATCGGAGTTTAATTTTTCCAGCTCGCAAGCCAAAGGAGAGTTGCTAGACTACCCTGGCTGCCGCTAGGGTGCGTCTATATTTCTAGGCTAGTGTTAAATGAGTATGAGACCAAAGTTAAGTGGATATGGCTTTCATGAGTGGACAAGGCATTCATGATTCATTTATGCTATTGGTCAACAGCGTTTCCTCTACGTTGATTTTGGGATGGCGGCCCACCACGGCAAAATTAATGCTGTTACGGTATCAGAATTAGGCCAGACACACAATGTAGGTGTGGTTGCCTTTTAAATGATCCTGCCGACGTATCCATCCTCCCCTGTTGGCTGCCGCTCACGCTGCAATTTAACAATAAGTAGATTGTGAGAGGTTAATATGGCCAGTCCAGTTTCATAGTCCCCATATTGTGATGTAGTCTAGTTTATTGTAAATACATAAACTTTCTTCCGCAGTGTTTCCTCTTCATTTTGTAGCGCTGCTTTAGATTTAGGGCAAGGCGCACAATATTGTCCAGGTGCATGGTAGACTATAAGAGTCATCCGCTGGCTGGTGCTCACTTCATTGCAGTTTAACAATAAACAGTAATGCTAATCAGATGTACCCAGGGCTCTACACTAACATTTTGTTCCAGGAGCACTTGTGCGCCCAAGTTAAAAAATTTAGGAGCACAGACAAAAATTTGGGCGCACAGTCACTTCTGTACTTAACTTACACATAATCTAATATTACACTGCAGCTAACAGTTAAACATGCCAGTGCACCAATTGCGAATATTAAGAATGACTGACAACATTTAGGCTACAGGAAACAGGATTTTAAAGATCAGTGTCTACTTTATTTTCAGTCTGTTCTATTTTCCTACATTTTGTTAATGTAAAATAATATAATACATTGGCATATTTGCATTTAGCCTGTAGGGGAGAGCCGGGACGATTGAAACACGGGACGAATTAAACAATCCAGTTTTCTCCGAGTGTGATGATGATAGACAGACGTCCTTAGGTCAAAACATAGAGCATGTTAACCTCCTTCTATCAGCCAAATATCTTCCTGCTATGTCATTTTATCACGGAGTTACTGGCGATAAACGAGTTTTGATGCGCAAAAGTAAACTTCATTAGCGGTTAAATTTTTTCGATTATCAATTAGTGTTTTTCATTTAAAGGTTTGACTTAATGCTTATTCAGTAGACCATTTAGTGTTCTCCACAATCCCAGACTTTCATATCGCATGCTTGTTTACATGGAAAGCAAATCAAGCTGTAGTGACATATGTCCAGGCTGTAACTCCATGTATTTTAATTAAATGCACAAATAGGTGTGTTTAAACAATCATTTATGGAGGTAAGACATAGAAAAACAGTTTTAGGAAGATGAAAATACATTTAGGCCCACCAGGTAGGGGGTTGAGTTTCCCCATGTTATCCTATGGAGACTGACGGCCGGTGGGTCGTTAAGCCTACTTATTTGGATGTGCATTGGCCTAACCCACGTAAAAACCTAGTGAAACGACATTTTCAACAATATAAACATGATCTAAATGGGAAAGCTTACCGTTCTAGCTATAAACATGGCAGAATCATCCACAGGGCATGATATTTCAAAAAACGCTTCATACACGCTTCATGATGATGGCAATGAGTTGTTAACAGACATGCACAAAGACGTATAGCCCTGCAACAATATATCTAAAATAAAACCTTTTGGGAGTACCATTCATGATATGTAGTAAAATTTCGAAGTTGTTGGACGTTTATATGGCTTAAACTGTATGTTTCATTCGTCCCCTTATGTTGTTTCAACTGTCCCGACCAGGAGGGACCTAATGAAACATTACGCACATCCCACTTTTGTTGTAATAATTCCTGAATGGTTTTGTTCAAAGCTGAAAATGCATCTGTATTTGACAGAGGACAGATGTAGGTTACTAGTGACCAAATATTAGCTTTCAGTGTGGTACGATCGCTATGTAAATTACGTTTAATTAACAAGTGTTTCAACTGTCCCGGCTCTCCCCTATATCAAGTATCCTGCCAAATGTAGGCTAATTTATTTATTTGTGAATCCATCTGTAGCTAATCCAGATATGTCCATGGTGTCCTATCTGACTGCATACTGCCTAATACTACTACTAAAACAGTCCATTTTCCACAAAACCCAACATAGGCAATCAAGGATATATATATATATATATATATATATATATATATATATATATATATATATATATATATATATATATATATATATATATATATATATATATTTTATCCTTTTTTTAATATCTGCATTAATGGGGCAGTAGGCAAACGTTAGGCCTACTTTCGTTTTGCACTTCCGCTTGTATTCGGTGTAAACAAACAAGCATGCGTGGAAGCCAGGAGTTGTCATTAGCGTTCTACCTTTGAATAAAATGGGAGTATTACGGGAGGCTACTTTTGTGCCTGTTCGCTACAGCTATATTTTGCATATTGCAGCCAATACGTCAACTGGGCTAAAAGGCATGTTAGGTTACCTTTCCTTCTCTCACTGCATTCTCAGAATCTCATCATGTTCCTCCTATATCCGATGAATTCGGTGGATAGAAGAACTAATTTCTTCAATCTTTGCATCTTGGCTGGCTAGTCTAACTTTCCGCTTTTTCTGCGCGCTCTTGGATTTGATAGAAGCGACTACTAGCGAGTCACAACGCGAAACTGCTAACGTTGATGGGAGGTGTAGTTTATATGCTGCATTCGCGACGTGATTCTATGGTTTGCACATGTTTCTCGATGTTGCAGTGTATTTTGTAGACAAACATTGACATGGTTAGAAGTCATTCGTACCAGTGCGCCTAAATATTTTTTTGCACTCGCACGCCATCATTTTTACTCGCATGTGCGAGTGAAATGGGCGCACTGTAGAGCCCTGGTACCTGTCTAGTAATATTCCATAAATATATTATTTTTATAAACGTTAGTGGTGTGCGGTAGCCGTCTGTTAACATTGCAAAAAGTACGGGTACAATTTTCGGTGGAATGGTGGAAAGTTGTAGCACATGTTGAGGAAAACCCATTAATTTTTGGAGCTGATCCGACTCAAATTTCAAAGTATTTATTGACTGAGGGGCCGTTTATACGAGAACGATTTCGAAGGAAGACGACAAAATATTTTATCATAAGTGCCTTTCGTTTACACGGCGACCCCGCCATCGGTGCTTGAAGACGCAAAAATCTGAAGACTCCTTCCAGAGTGTAGAGTTTTGAAGACGACCCGGGTAGCGTCTCCGTCTAAACGGCTAAACCAAAGATCCTTGATTACCTCTCTGGCTAAAATGTCAAATTAGAATGTCTGCGCGTGACGTACCGGGGTTCTATCACACCACCACCCAGCGGTCTGGAATGCATATCCAATCGAATATCACATACTCTTGCGTCTTCATATAAACAAAGATTTCCTATTTTGAGCAAATAGCCTATGGCCTACATTAGCCCACCAAGTATTACATTTGCATCAATTCAATATCTTGAATATATCATTATACAACAGACTGAAAAATAAACTCAATCCCTCACATCTGTACAAGTGCCACACATATCAAGAACAAAAGAAAAAAGAGGAAAAAAGAGTAGATATTCCAATGAATCTCCAATGTCCTGTAGCTGACGAAAGGAGAGTGATTGTGCAGTATGGCCAATATCAAACACTGTAGAGAGACAGATAACATAAGTTTTAGAAAACAATTATAAAAGGTGTTTTATATCAAATTCCTAATTTAATCCAAACGGTGCCATAGTATTAAGGGCATGTATATAATAAGTTTCACGTTGTAAAAGTAGTCGTTCATGATTGCCACCCCTAGGTGGCCGTTCCACTTTCTCAATGCCCATATAGCGAAGGGTGCTGATATTGTACCCAGCTTTTTTGAAATGCGCTGCTACAGGGTTCCTCTCATCCCCACATCTCTTTCAGTCCCGCCCACAGCCAAAATGCGGTTAGGTGCCGGATGTAAGATTCCCATTCATTTGTCCCATTGACGTTTGGAAAAATCTGTATCTAAAGAGTTTTACAGCATGTCTTAGGCTAACCAGCTACGGCATAACTCATAAGCATACAACATATCATTTTGAGTGAAAAAATGAAGAGAAAATCCAAAAAAAGGCAAAGGTACAAGACTGTGTACATATTTTCATTTCCGAGCGAAGGAACTACTCATCCCATAAACCACCGCGCCTCACTGAATAATATAGGCAAAATCGGTGCGATTTATTTTGCCATTTAAACCATTTCCAACCGGCGACAGCACGCGAACCCTTTCCTCCAAACAGTGATTTTTATATAGTGAATGTGCAGTTAATAGCAGTTATTTCAGGAGTAATCGTGTAAATAATAGTGTTTTGATATTGAATTTTATATTTATCGTCGTGTATTTTATATCGTATGTGTGTGAAAGTGGTTAACGTTAACGTTAGCAACATGGTGCAGTGCTTCATAACGTTACCTGACTCACCCTATGCCGTCATCACTGCTCAGTCGGGCTGATGCATAGACTGGTGCATGGTTTGCTCTTGGACCACCATATTCAGTTTATTAATTTGCCGTGAATTATTACACAAAATGTTCATTAAATTAGTGTTAATTTCGTCAGACGAGACGAGAGGAAATATGTTCGTCAACAACCTTTTTTTTCATGACTAAGACGAGACGATGACGAGACGGCAGTAATGTCCTGAAACACTGACTAAGACTATCTTAAGATGCATTATTGTTGACGAAAAAAGACGAGACTAAAATGTTTTGCATGAAATAAAAACTAAGATAAAATCTCTCTTCATTTTCGTCTACAAAATGAGAAGACCGAATATCTAGCTGTTACGTTTTCAAAATATTCCGAATGAGTTCATACGCAACAGCTTTCCTGTAGGCTAGTCTACGTGCTGTTGCTCCAAACCTGTGGCTGCAACACGAAACTACATGGAACAAGAACACTGGAGATTTCTGCCAGAGGTAGCAAGATGACTACCTAAGCTTTATGCCACAATGCTACATACCCAGAAGTTGAAGCTTCTCTCATACAAATGAACATCCCCCAGAATGTCCATACGAAAATGTTCATCATGTAATGTCAACTATTTAACTAGTTAGACTGATGATGCAAAGTTTGCTAGCAAGTAAGTTAATATGGAAAGTTTGCTAGCAAGTTAGCAATGGCTAAGATGGAGAGTCTGTTTGGGGAATGTGTTGTGTTTGGGCGCATATCGCCATCTAGCAAGGCGGAGTCAAACATTAATACTTTGGCTTACGACAGTGTTCCTCAACAAACTTTTTCAGTTTCAGGACCACTTAACTAATCCTAGCTAAAAAAAAAAAAAAAGATTAGACCTACTTCAACAGTAGCCTATAATTAATCTACACAATAGGCTTACTCACTGAACCACCTTGCTTATTGTCTTTGCACTTTGCTTATTGTGTGGATTCATACTGTATGATTTAAACTGGCATATCTTACATATACAGTGTTGCAGAACTGTTTTTACATACAAGTTGGTTCAATATTGCAAACAACTCATCTATATTATATTTTACCACGTCTGCTCGCGGACCACTTGGAATAGCTTGCGGACAACCAGCGATCCCCGGACCACACTTTGAGAAACACTGGTCTACGAATATGACAGTGGTCCAGTCAAATCTTTTACTGTCTATGGTCAAATCCCAGCCGAGCTATAACTGTAGCTCAACTTACCTGTGCATGTACACATACTGATTGACAAAAATTCAGAATGAGTAATTATAACAGACGAGTAGCCCTGTGGACACACAATATTGTTGGAAAATTGAGATGTGTGAAACACTATTTGACTCAAATGGTAATCAGATATAATTTGTTATAAAAAAAAGACTAAAATGTGTTGACTAAAACTGACTTTCTAAAACTGTTTTCTTTTGACTAAAACTAGACTAAAATGACGAGACTTTTAGTCGACTAAAACTTGATTAACAAAAATGATATTTAAATGACGAAATGTCCTTTTTAGCCTTTGTCATATTTAGTCACAAGACTAAGACTAAATTAAAAATAGGTGACAAAATTAACACTACATTAAATGCACGAAGAAGTATTCCTAGGTTAATGATTGATATGAATCATACAGTACGAAGGCTACAGTAGCCTAGCTAATGTTAACTAGCACTGCTAGTAGCATTAACGTTACCAACCTCCCTGCTTAAAGCAACACCAAAGAGTTTTTTTGTACCTTAAAATAATGTTTCCAAAATCGTTTCAGTGGTTCATCAACCTGTAACAGGGTGAACGGTACTTCTGCATTCGCTTCACAGCCCTCTATCGGCTATAACCGCACTATGTAAGTTTGCCAGATCGGGTAGCGGATCTGTAGTTCGATGGAATGAGACATAAGAAACTACAAATTTGACTTGCATCTGATGTCGCAATATATCGTACTTTCATAAATCGTGCAACATATTCTACCTTGTCTATGGACAATGTTATTTGCAAAGCCGGTGCTGGATAAACAAATAGCATGCATGCGACAGAGGGAAAGTTCTTTGGTGTTGCTTTAACTCACCACAACTTTGTAGGTCTTGTCCCTCATGCTGGCCCTTACAAAACCCACAAACTGACTCTCGGACATACAACAGTCAATAATGTGACCCAATTTAAAGTGGCTTTCACCCCTTTGGACACTCACTAAAACATAATATATTTCATACCTGTGTTGCAGCATGTAGGCTAATGTTAGCTGCATTATGTAATGACATACAATGTCGGAAATGCTAAAGGTTAGCCTGTCGGCTACCTGAAAAGTTTGAGTGTTATCTAACATTTACAGTGGTCTATTTGATAGTGTATTGGCCCTGACTAAGTTTGTGTGATGTATAAACCCCAATCCTTGTTGATACAAGTACCAACATTCGTCAAGAAAGTTTTTAATCACATTAAGATTTTCGCCATAGGCAGTAAAAGACTCCGCCATCTTTGTCAATATTTTTCGCTGAGAAAGTTTCAAACTATGACCATATCGGCCTTTCCACCAATCAGAGGAATCACTGTGGGATTGTTCAGGATTGTGGGTAATGAAGTACTTATCCAAGAGATCGCGAATAAAAGGCATTTATCTGAAAACAAGGTTAGTGCCCAATGAGCTCTTGCCGTCTATATGAGCATATACAATCGCTTAGTACAGCCGTAGCTGGTTTTAAGTCTACCATGTGCAGTTACGTTTTTATGGCTTATACCGCAATTGTCAATGGAGAAATTGCATTGAATTTTTACTTCCGGCATCGGCTGTGGGCGGGACTGTGCAGCTCTATTGCGATAGGGTTAGTCAAAATAAGGGAAATGTGAATGTTCCCACCCCCATCTGAAAATTCCCACCCACTAGGTTAGGAACATCCTGTCGAAGATCCTCTATTTTGGTCGTAACCTATCGTTTCCAACCAGCGCCATGCGAAGGCTACACAAAATGTCCAAATGTCTTTTACACACCTGATATCATCCGTGTTTCAAGTATGCAAACAGAAACTTCTCTGGACACGTCTCATTCTTGTTGGCATGTTTAACCAATATCCCCGCGGCTGTCATTTGGCCGTGGGTACGAGGCCGAAGGCTATATAACGTAACCTAGCCTAGCCTTCACTGGATGCGACCCAGGCCACTCGGTAGTAGGCAGCCAATTTCACAAATGCTTTTAAACTCTGGAATAGGCTCACCTTTACTGAGCTTATATACCGACCCAAATAAAGTTTTACCCATTATCATTTGACATTGCTAGACCATGTTACATCATACATGCAGACAGGTGTCTGAATTGATTCTGCTATGGTTATTGTATTTAGCAGATGTTTCGGCTAAACTCCAATTGACTAGTCTACTTTACTACGGACATTCAAACAGAACCGGCAATGACGTTTGTCACACATTCTTTATTATTCCTGCATAACAAATTGCATTTTATCACTGGCAGTCAGATGCTCTCCAGTGGAGAATCCTCCATCGCCGTGTCACCAACTGACTCGTATTCCCTGGATTTCGACCATGTTGTCCGTTGACCTAAGCATGGAATCAGTTCCGGAGTGGGGTGTGGTCAACAACAGCTTATTTATTTAAGGTTTATTTAGAGATGGACAGTGCACATTAATGAACATAAAAATGTAAATGTGCCAGAATTAGCCAAAAAGGCTATTTTGCATATGTTGTCCATTGGCTGATGTTAACAGGCCAGATGCACCTAAAAGAAAGTCTACACACATTAGATGTAAAAGATAAAATGACACATTACACATAAGACATATTATGAAAATATTACAAACAAATAAAATAATAGTAAATAATACATAGTTTTACAAACAGAAGTTTGTACCCAGGTGTATATGATCTCACTACCTGATACCTTATATTAGGAGGGCGTCTAAAAACCAGCTTAGGTAGCTCCTCAAAAATATTTCCCAGTCTCAGGTGACTGGGATTTGATCAGATTTGACTACATGTCAGTGCTTTTGGATAATTTTCCTAACCTCAGACCCTATTGGTTAGTATTTAGTTACACAGAATGGGTCCTATTGTGTCTAGCTTTAGGATGTAGAGCTTCATTCTGAAAGATGGCACTGAACCGGTCAGCAGCAGCCTCTATAAATCTGTCAGTAGCTTGATTTTTATAGCTGGTGTCAGAACTACAGATTCTCCTGACACGATGGAATTGACTAATGGGGAGACTCTTGATGAGATAAGTGGGGTGGAAACTATCCCCACGTAGTATAGTGTTCCTATCAGTAGGTTTCCTGCATGGATCTGTTTGGAGAGTTTCATCTTGTTTGATGATCATGACATCCAGAAAGCTAATTTTCTCTGGACTAAATTCTAAGGTGAAATTAAGGTGTTCACTGGCAGAGTTCAAATATTGATGAAATTGTTTTAGAGCATTGTGGCTGTCCAGATGAAAAAAATGTCATCTATGTAACGTTGGTACAGAACACTATTTGAAAAATATCTATTTAATTCTGGATTAAGGACAAAGTTACTCTCGAACAAACCTGAAGAACTGCATCAAGTCGAATGACACTATTGTAAACATGGATCAATTCTGGATTGGGGCGTGGCCAGCAATAGCTCATTTGCATTTAAAGCTACAGACCCCAGGAACAGCCTAGGAAGGGACTGAAGCTGGCGACGATTTTGTGCAAACAGCTTCAGGGACATGTTTTGTGCAACCTACAGGTCTATTTTGACTTAAAAAAGTACCTGGGACCTTTAATGGGACCTTTAACTTTTACTAGGCTAACTCTCACTCACAAAAAAGTGACTTGCAGTCTTGCCAATTGGCAACTTGATATACTATACCGTTGTAAAACGTAGTGAAATCGTATGTTGTCCCACCTCTATTGTGTGTATGTGAGGGCACATAGACTGTTGTGAGAAAGATCTGTACTAATGAAACTTTGTTTCTGCAGGGGGCCCATGTGACCATAAATGCTCGTGCAGATGAGGATGTCGAACCTGAGATCATTATGCAGAAAGTGGCAAAGGCTTCTGGTGCTAATTACAGCTTCCATAAAGAGTCTAACCGCTTCAAAGATGATGGACCTCAAGGTCCTGTGGTAAGTCTTACTGCAGTGTTTACTTGCACTGCTTGTAAATGGAGTGGGATACCTCAATAATAATCTCAATCATTTTGATAATAATCAGTAATAGGAGTTTAGGTACTGAAGTTCCATACATTTTAATATTGTTTAATTGTCGATTCCCATGATAATCAAATCTGTTTTTGGTAACACTTTTTATGAAGATCATTGTTATAATGAGTTATGCATACATGTACATTCATAACACCTTATAATGCAATCATTAGTCATTATAATAATAATTATGAGTCATTTTACAGAAACATCCATTTTTGGCATGGCAAAACATGGCATGGCATTAAAATTAAAACGTAGACCACAAGATTAGTTATGACTGCCACGCTAGCAAAGTGGCGGTCATATACCGTCTCACAAAATTGAGTACACCCCTCACATTTATGTAAATATTTTATTATATCTTTTCATGGGACAACACTGAAAAAATGACACTTTGCTACAATGTAAAGTAGTGAGTGTACAGCTTGTATAAATTTGCTGTCCCCTCAAAATAACTCAACACACAGTCATTAAAGGATAATTCTGGTATTTAGCACTTTGAGTCCCTTTTCTGGTTTGTTTTGGATGAACTAGAGTGATTGACACCGACATTTTGATGATGGGTCCTGTCTCGACTTTCTGACTTGTTTTGAATCGCCAGTGACTGTTTCAGAGTGGCTGTCTATGGGCATGCACAAACGTCCTTAAAACAACCCTTAACATTCATTTTCAAAACTGTGCCCTAAAAGTTAAGAAGGTCATACCAGTGGGCTCTCTGGTGGACAAACCATGCAATGTCAATAAAAGAAAATTAGATGAAGGGTCAATATTTGGCTTTGCTTTACTTTGCCTCCATAAGTAATATGCAATAATATTTATCAGTTGATAAAAATGCAGTTGGGTTCAAAAGGTTTCAAAAACGTATAATACAACTGGTTGGTTTAATTCATACTTTTTCTTTTTTAACAGGGCTCAGTGTATCAGAAGACCAATGCCATGTCAGAAATAAAGAAAATCAATAAAGACAATTTCTGGGCTCAAGCTGAGGTAACACCATACTGTTTGCCTGTTCAAGTGAACTACTATTTATTCCAGACAAGTGATAATGACACTATTATCTATCACTATTACTTTGTTCTATCTTCTTAAATTAGTCCATTTTAATTGTTTTCCTCCCCACTAATGTCCCCTTTTTTAACACTCACCTACAGTTTTGTCACACTCTTTGCTTGTCTTTTTTATCTCAGAGAGATGAGGAAAAGAGACGTCAAGAAGAACGGCGTAAAACAGAAGAAGAGCGGCAGCTGCTGGAACAAGAGAGAAAAGATCGGGAGGCAAAGGAAGCCATGTCGAGGGAGAAAAGGGACAAGGAGAGAGCATCTCAAATTAATGACCAGAAGTAAGTAGCATTGATTCACATATGTTCAGGTTGTCTATATTAAAGTAAGTTATATTTGTTGGCTTTACCAGCCTTTTTTGATGGGGGGGGGGTGATCAAACACTGATCAAATATATTTTTTTTTACTACTCATGGGTCAGACTTAGTCGCTTGACTCCAATGACTGTGTGCATATAAAACTTATGCAAACATATAAAATATAAAAAAATGTATTGTGATTCACACATGTTTACAAAGCTTTTCCTCAGTCTCGCTTTACTGACCTTCAGGCAACGGTAATGTTTCCTTGACTGTAGCATAGAGAAAAGGCTATTGTCAGGATGAGTGGGATCTTTAATTTGATTTTGTTGGCTCTGCACCGACACCTCCTCCCATTGGCAGATAGCGGACCGCTGGTGGTATGCCGCCGATGGCGTGCCACTTGTGGTCCGCCGTTGGACCACCATCTCTTTAAATTTAACATGTCATGAATATTAAGAAAAGTTAATAAAATGATATATGGAGTATAGACCAATAGTGGCAAAATATTGGGTAATTTGTCTGCAACCCGCCAGCGGACCACCAGAGAACCGATGAGCAAAATGCCAGCGGACCGCCAGCTATGCCCCCAATGGTCCGACAGTGGTCCGCCAGCCTCTTGCTATCTGGGCTAGTGTAAATAGTCTTTCGGTCGGAAAATGAACTCCTAGTGGTGTGTCGGGCTGACCTGACCAACGTCTGCAGGCCTAATAGTCTTGTTGCGTTATGTTCCTGTATGAAGTCATTATACCTCCTGTTAGAACACTTTTTATTTATCAAGACTACTTGAAGGAAGCCAAACTAAGCTTTGTTTTTCCACAGGAAATACCAGCAGCAACAGGAAGTTGATAAGAGCGAAAATGAGAGACAGCAGTCGGTAAGTCTTCCCCCATCTGCCAGTTTAAGCAACTCTTCTATATCTAATTGTACTAATTCTTAGTTAAAGTGTAATTCCAGCAAAAATTGACCCCAGGGTATTTTTCTGCATTAACCCTTGTGTTATCCTCAAATCTTACTCTTACTCTTTATCCTTGGGGTCAATTTGACCCCAGCTAAATAAACCCTCAGAAAATTATTATAATTACTATTGTTACCCAGTTTTTTTGTGACGGGTACTTAACAAGAGTGTAATAACCACCATCAAAAGCCCTACAAAACAATCCCACCCCCCCACACACCCCTTAATGAACCTTGGAACCCTGGCTGGCAATATTGCCCATCCAGTGTCAGCAGCCCAAAGGCTTGCTGTTGCTTCCCCTTTTGACTTATACAGTCCTGCCAAAATGACTTGTATGTAATATGTACTTGTGTATGTAATAATGATAATAACAATATGTTCTCATACTATTTAAATAATAATATCCATAATGTATCAAATATTCATGTATCCTATGTTTCATACAGCTGGGGTCAAACTGACCCCAAGGAACATCAATACAAATATTTGTACAGGACATTGAAAACAAATTATTGTACAAATTTCATGATAACTCTGTTGTACCCTTCAACTGAGGAAAAGTGATGAAACATGAAGCAAAAAAAAAAAAGCCGTGGAGAAACGCTTCCCAAATAGCATTTTTTAACCAGTAATATTGTTCAAAACAGCACCAAACCTCGTCAGTAGCTTGCTCAGGGTCCCTACACATAAAACGAAGCACCAGCAACGTAGTTAGTGAACCCCAGCACAAATAATAGATTAACCAAAAAACTTCTATTTGGGAAGCGTTTCGCTCATAGCCCTTAGCTAATCCACAGTTTGCAATTTTGGGGCTGTAGTGTATACCGGAGTAAGCTCTGTAGTGGTTGATCAATGAAAAATACTGACTCCACGGCTTATTTGATGTGTTTTAATGCAGAAAAAGACCCTGGGGTCACTTTTCGCTCAAGTTACACTTTAAGTGACCTTGCGTTTGAGAAAGGTGCTATATAAATGCAACTTATTGTTAGGGGTCCAAGCAGGAGCTGCGGGAAGCCTATTGTTTTTGTTCTCATTTTTGGAGCAACTGGCTACAGCGCCCATACCACATTCGGGTCCACAGACCCACTGGAACCAGGGTTCAAGTCACCCCATCTCTATCCCACTTGCTTCCTGTCACTCTCTTCCCTGTCCTGAATTTGAAAAATACTGCGATGATACCGACAACCAAAATAATCGTCATGTTAAATTTTCATACTGTATTGTGTACCAGGCACACATTTTCACATATGGTCATGGATTACCTAGTCCTAGTCTAAAATCTCTTTTTAATGGAAATTGTCATTGACATTTTCTAGGACTCAAATGATGTAGCCTAGGCTACCACTTAAAGTGCATCCGACCCTGGTTAATGTCTCTGGTGGTGCATCCTGCTCTCAGTCTCAAGACGGCGGATTCCTAAAGAAATGCAAGCACCCACCACATAAGTGTACATTGTACAGTCACTCGAAGAGCTGTAAACAGTGTTGTAAGGCTGCGTGTACAAATCCGCTTGGAGCTCCAGTGGAATTTTGATTTCGTGACGAGGACTCCCAAAAGTCCAGTTTAACTGCCACAAATTGTTCTTCTTGTAATAAAGATCTCATCGAGGAAAAACACGATGTATTTATGTATTTCCACTGCATTTTGAATTTATAAAAAGTAAAATAATTAATTAATTTTAATATAAAAATATTAAATGATTAATCGATAGTCAATCGTTAATTCTCCCGACGATCGACTAAGAAAATTTAATCGAATGTCCATCCCTAATCTCAAGCACTCATCGACCTGAAAATTTTTACCTGGCCACATTTCATAAAAATTCTGGGAACCTGATGAATCTAATGTTGTTACTTGTGCCTGGCCATATTGTTGTTATAAAAATGTATCTAAATTATTATATTATAGTGTATCAGCAACACCAGAGAGATGTTCAAACAGAGGGAGAGGGGCATCACTCCTGGTAATGTTGACACCACTGCATCTTGTCCACAGCCAGGTAATTCAGCATCCACTCCTGTTCAATGCAACTGCAGTTATAAAAAAGAATATACTGACCGCTGCAGTATTCTAATACTTCCAATGCATTCAGGCTGATAGAATTAACATATTTGAAAAGGGGTGGTCATGTAACCATTGGCATCTCAAAAAGGCAACATAAGTCTATGAATTAATATATTTGATCAGGAAGTATGGAAGTATGGAAGTACCTGCTATTTGTAAACATTTACAAGTTGTTAAGTAACCTCGTGTTAAGAAGCCATGTAGGATTTGTCACATACCGTAAATACATTTTTATGGAATGAAGTTGTTTAATGTGTCATGGTATCAAACTTAATATGTACAGTAACAGCAAAGGAATACTTACTTGCATACAGTCCAACTACATTCTATTTCTTCATCTTACCTGCATGCAATAAATAATTGTCATCTGTCCTCTCTGTCTTTTCTACACTGTCTGTCCTAAGGCCTTAAACTGATTTGTTACATTATTGCGAATTCCGTTTTGTAATGGATTCCATTATCGAATTTGATCTACGTCCACAGTAAGACCAAATCCAAAATTATGACATGTACAGTCAACAACTATGGGTATGGTGGACAAAATAGTCACCACATAATAGCAATACATACAATACATAATAGTTTACGTTAGCGAGCAAGTGCTAAGTGAACAAACAATCTACATTTATTTGTCAAATATACAGTTATAATAGTAAACAGAGTCTTTGAACTAAGTTGCATATAAATCCATTTCCATTCACCACTATTGGAGTTCAAAAGACTGTGTCGTGGAGAATTTCTTTACTTCTACAGAAGGAGCACATGGCCATTATCAGGTGATAAGAGCACAATGAATCGGGAAAGGAAACTTCAGACTGACGAGGTCGTCGACAATCGTCACACTATCAATTGTCCACACTAATTCGCAAAGCCTGTGTCTTCAAATGAATACAGGGTCGACAGCAGATTCTAATCTTTACGTTTCAGGAGCTTGAATACAATCGAGTATTCAACAGCGATGCGTAAAGAAGGTCTGTCTGATTCAAAGGAATTCACAATAATGTACATAGCCTTAGTCAGTGTTGTTGTCTGCAACCTCTGTGCTTGCTGCTACCTTTTATGAACATCTGTCCCATTCTGTCTCTATGCTTCAGGGCGATTGCAAAGCCCTTTTCTATCTAAGCTGCAATGTGAGCCAGATAGGCCACCATCATCCTTTCGCCAACCAATCCTGATGCCTGCCACATCTGTCACATCTGTACCTGACACAGGTACACAGTGTGTTTGTCTCTCTGTTCTCTCTTCACAACTTCAGTGCATTCACACTTACCCATGAATATGGTCAGACCCTTTCCAACGCTGCCTAATGAATTGGTAAAGTACTTTTGTACTTCTGGTTCTGATATACCTGTACCACTTAAAGTTAAAAAATAACATGTTGTGTTTTCATGCATTTGTAATGGAAATGTGTGTGTGAAATGCTAGTGAGTAATGTTTGGGTCAATGAATGCCAGTGGGGAACATTCAGCATGTGACCTCATGATCAAAAGAACTTGTTATCCGCAACCCGAGGGGCTTAATGTTTCTATATTTGCATAGTACTATGTACGCTTTTCTTTTTGGTTCAGAAGCTATGGTGTTTATGGAACAATTGGGGATCTCAGGACTGCAATGTCACAATATTCACAATAGTCCACAATATATATATATATATATATATATATATATATATATATTGTCTACAGTCTCATATGGAGCTTACATGCCTACTATACGTCACAAAATATAATTGCGTCCCATCAGCAAACAAAGGGCCAATCTCAATTCTCTGTTTTACCCCTTCCCCTTCCCCTATCCCTTCATCATACCCCTAGCCCTTGTCCCTCGAAACCAAGTGGCAAGACATAGGGGTGAAGAATATTCCCCTTGGAAATGAGATACCACTAGCCAACAATGAGATCGTACCACACTGAAAGCTAATATTTTGTCACTAGCAACCTGTCGTCTGTCAAATAGGCTATAATTGCATTTTCAGCTCGGAATAAAACCGTTCAGGAATTATTTCAACAACAGCTGAGCGTGCCTATGTTGGATCAAGAGCCTACCTTGGTCGAGATTGAATGAAACAGGGATGGGGACAAAATAAACATGCAGTTTGCTATGTAAACATCCCACAACTCCTTTGATATTTTACAATAATATCCAAATGGTCGTTACTTGACATCAGAAGCAATCGCTACCTGCCTATGCGAGGAGTCGGCAGCAGTAGGCCTATGCAGCATTCATATCAGGCGAAGCGGTAAAAAAAAGTTCGAATTTAGCTGCTGTTGGACTTTACATTTCTGACATGGTATGCTGCCAATTGGCGGGGTAGACATGGAAATATGTAAAATCACGAGACATTGGCGCAAATAATGATGTGCTGTTAACATTCACAAAACAGCGATTTTTTGAAAACTTCCTCGTGAAGAACAGGACCTTCAATATATGGTCACAAGATTGAATGCAACATAAAACAATTACCATTTTAATTTTATAATCCTTATTAATGCCAACACTCATGTCAATGAATCTCTCGGTGTGCTTATTTTTCCGGTGTGAGCGGTGTATGTTGGGTATTTCTCTTACCCCTCGGTTTCAAGTAAGCTCCCGATCTTACTTGGTTTTAAGGGGTATCTACCCCTTGCCCTTATCCCTACCCCTCGATCGAAATGAGAATTGAGATAGCCCTTCGTCTCACGTGCACGCGCAAAACTAAGGGGAAGGGGGAAGGGGTAAAATAGAGAATTGAGATTGGCCCAAAGGTTAACCCCTGCATGAAAGACCCCAGTGATAGATTAAGCACCTGTGTGAGGAATGTCATTGTGTGTGAAGCGCATGGGCACATTTCCTGAAGGAGAGGGTAGTGTGATGGAGTGCCTTCACTATATTTGAGTATGCCTTCTGATTGCCATACCAACGAGCCTGGCTCTTTGGCATTGCGGTCAAGCTGCAGGTTTAATACCCCGGAGACCAAGTCGAGGCCAGGTGGGGTCACTGCTCTCTAGCTTCGCTACACCTTTCCATTTCCCTTATCTGTTTTATGTCTTTATCTCTTCATATGTTTCTCCTTCTTCTATTTGCTTTCCTTCTCCTATCCCCTTTATGTATGTGTTAAATCAGTGGTTCTCAAACTTTTTACAATGAGTACCACCTCAGAAAAAACAATGAGTACCACCATTATGACCGGCTTTAAATTTAACTATGTAGTTAACACAGAAGGTGCTTAAGTCGCCACTAGCACTTGTGCCATTGTTGCCAACTGCTCTGCGGCTCGACATATTCACCGCACTTCTCTTTTTAATACTTCCTGTTTAGAGCCTTGATGGCAACATCCATCATCCTTCTTTTGCCATCACAACTTAGCTTGTCAACCACTTGCTAATGCTCCAAACAGTTTTAACTAGCCTTCACTAACTTCAGTGATTGTGTGGTTTTCTACTATATTATATACAGTATATTTTGAATTTAATCAAAGTGATTATTTCTTCTTTATAAAATAAAATCCCCAAGTACTCCCTGAGTACCACTAGAAGGGGTCTGGGTCTCATACAGTATGAGAACCACTGTGTTACATAACTTCATTATGCTAAAATATACCTATGGTAATGTACGTATGTTTCCTTTTTGTTCAGCTTACATTCTTTTGTTGTCTTTTTTGTTTATGCATGTATTTAGAGCTGAATGTGAAAGATGAACCCAACCACGAAAGTAAGGTTGTCACCATCAAGACAGAAAGTGAAGGTAGGATCACAGACTTACACACACACACACACACAGTGGTGGATGCTGCTCTTTGAAATAGGGGAAGCTGTTATCAAATTAATATTAAAGTACTATATTATTCTTTGAGGGTTGAAGTTATCCCAAAACCCAGTTTAGACCAAACATTGGCTACATTTAGCTCACAGCTCTACGAGTCAGCCAGATGCCTTTAGGGGGAGTTGAAATAGACTATTAGATCATTTTTCGGCGTGTATCTGCCTTGCTGTTTTATTCTGAATCTCTCCTTGTGTAGAAGACCATCAAATCGCTTTAAAAATTCAAGTAAACAATATAGCTGCAAGCAGCAATGAGGGGGCCAAGCAGAATAGGCCGGAGTAGCCACGGTGACAAGATAGAACTCAGCAGACACCCGGGATCAACAGGGCTGAGTATTGCCACCGCCTCCGCCAGCCAGTCCCCCCCACCTAATCACCCCAGCCCGTCCCACCCCGTTCTGCCCTGCCCTACCCTTGCACGCACGCGTTACAATTAACTGGATGGAACATGTTGTCATCAGTTTCACATCAAAAAATAAAAGATTGATAAAACACATCAGCAACTACACATCAACATGCAATATTGCTAATTGCAGCACCCCCTACAGGTCAAAGGTCACCAAATTTTTTGAGCGTCCTCCTAATGGGGCCACGAATCTATATACTAAGTTTGGTTATGATACATGACAGGGTTGCTGAGATATGAGCTCACTTCCTGTTTGGCGGCTTCACCACCAATTTCAATTGGCTGTTACAGCCGAATGCTTCTGTCAGTTGTTCCAGAAAGCAATGCACTGATAAGATGGTCTGAAGATGGTCTCTGCCAATTTTGGTGAGGATCCGCTGAAATTTGTGACCTACGAAAACTTGTACGTGTTTTTGATTAAATCCAACATGGCGGCCGAATCAATTACGATGACATCACAAGTTGGCTTGGGTCGGCTAAGGACTTCCAACAGTATTACCAGACACCACTAGTGCGTTTTAATTCTAAGCAAAACAGCAGCTACAGGCCAAAAGGCATGTTTCTTAATTACAGCGCCCCCTAGAGGTCAAAGGTCACCAGATTTCTTGAGCGTCCCCCTGATTGTGTCCTGAGTCCATGCACCAAGTTTGGCTTTTATACATGCAAGGGTTGCTGAGATATGAGCTCACTTCCTGTTTGGCGGCTTCGCCGCATATTTCGATTGGCTGTTACGGACGACCGGTTTTAGTTCCGAAGACGAAAAGGAGTATCTTTTGTGAGGCTTGGTCTGAAGATTGTGTCGATCGGACAAAATTTGTGACCTGTGAGAACTTTTTAGTGTTTTTGATTAAATCCAAAATGGCGGAAAATCCATCATGGCGGAAATTGACGTCATAGGGTGCGTTGGACTCGGATTGGCCCAAGGATTCCAACGATTTTTGACAATTGGGCCTGCGGGTCAAAAGTTTTGTGTGTGAACGCATGTCCAACTTTGGCCTGTTGGTGGCGCTAGAGCGCTCGAGGTGCCGGCATGAAACTTGGTGACATTAATCATGGGACTGTCCCTAATCAGTGTGCCAAATTTCACAACTTTTCACCAGACGGTTCTATAGGCTGCCATTGACTTCAATGACGGAAGCGTAATAATAATAAATATAGCTGCAAGCAGCAATGTGGGGGCCAAGCAGTTGAGCAGGAGTTGTCATGGCAACCCAATGTTGCTACATTATACACACACCCAATTAACCCCCCCGTCCCACACACACACACATACATACACAGATAAACTTCCTCCCCCACACACCCCAATGGCTCCCCACAGATAAGCACACCTCAAACATCACCAAATGTATTGTGCATCCTCAGGTTGTAGTCACGAGTCCACATATCAAGTTTGGTGTCAATACAACAAAGTGTTGATAATTATAGCGCCCCTAGTGGTCAAATGTCACTAAATATATTGAGCGTTTTCAGGATGTGGTCCCGAGTCCTTGTACCAAGTTTGGTGTCGATACGAGAAAGTGTCGCAAATTATAGCACCCCTAGTGGTCAAAAGTCACCAAATTTATTGTGTATCCTCAGGTTGTAGTCACGATTCCACATACCAAGTTTGGTGTTGATACGAGAAAATTTTGCAAATTACAGCACCCCTACTGGTCAAAGGTTGCTAAAATTATTGAGCGTGTCTCATTTCAGGGGCTACATGGTTCTAAGGCCAGATTCGTAGACCGGTTGCGTCATAGTAGCGCGACTAGTGCTGTCCCATTTCGTGGGCTCCTTCGAATTCGGCCGACAAATCCACCCTTCTTTTCCCCGAAACGGAGTGTGCATCAGGTGTATGCTTCGTGGCCTACCTGGTCCCCCAAGATTCGATACGTTTATGACGTTTCATTCAAGACATGGTGAGACAGTCGGCAGAGCCTATGTAAACATTTAATAAACGGTTTAATAACATTTAAAATGATCGGGTTTTAATGTGATCTATGGTTAAGCTATGTAGCCGATTTCCGTATCAAACCTAAATTTAGAACCACTTTCTAAATAAATCTGTTCAAACATTTCAAATTGAAATGATTTATCAACAAGTCATATTAATGCTCAGATACGATCACTGGTCAGTAGTCTATTAGGCTTACTATATTTTCCACGACTTAGGCTACTAGAAGACTGTTAAACAACACGTTTAAAGACTAGTTGGCATTTTGCATAAAGGCTATAATTAGTTCAAGGGAGGATTACATCCACCAAAGGTTTATTAAAGCGTCTGTTTGTGACTGTCTGTCCGTATCTAACTTACGGACGGATAATAACAAATTAATTTTGATAAATTATTAATTTGTCCATTAGCAAAGCAGCAAATACAATTTCATCAGTTCAAATTGAACTAATGTGTTTGAACCGCAGCCTGACACACACGATGCCGCTGTAGATCACAACATAGTTTTCGCGAGGTGTAGCCTAACATAGCCAGTAAGCCTAAAGTCTGATTACTAACATTGTAAATGTGCATTAAGAAAATAGCCTACTATATCGATCTATTTTATGTGGCAAAGGCATGTGTTCATGATGCTTTGTGCATGATCGAGATAATGAAAGACATCTAGCACACAGCACAACAAGAGATGAAAACCTCTGCTAAATGGATGCTCATCAGAACCACAAAGATATTTGTCAACGTTGCAGTTGGAAAAACTTATCGGTCTACAAGCCAGGTCAGTTAACAAGTAAGATGAAGTGCAATATGATGCATTCAATCAGATATGTCTGCAAACGACCATTAGCTACAGTCACCACCATAAGTTACTCAACCGATCACGGCTGTCTGGCTATAGGCTACGTTATCCTGCCGTCCTAGCCAGGTTACCTTGACTGTTGATAATCCCTCCTAAGTTTTTGAAATTAGCCTACATGACAGCAATCAGAGAAAGAAATTACGCTGCCCATGCCCACCTACCACTTTAATGTTTGGTTTTAACCAGGCTAGAAAGAAAAGGCCAAGGCTACTCACATGAATATGCTCCAACTCCCTTTGAAATCGCCATCTCTTGAAAAGTAAAGCGACACTTGTGTGATTGCTTTTTAGCCGGTGGGTGAACAAATTATTTAAAATTGGAGATGGACGAGGCAGGCAAAGGCTATATGGGCATGTGCCCTCCTATCACATTTTTGACTACTTTTATAATGAATTAATATTGACAGATGCCACAATTAATTCCTTGATAACGTTTCTTGCATTGTAGCCTGAATGTTGTTCTTAGGATAAGTGTCTGCTAAATTAATCAATGTAAACATGCTAAATGATAGGGAAAGGAGCAGCAGCTAAAAAAAAAACTCAATCCTTTTAGTTTTTAAGGACTTGCATAATTGTATATCTTTTAATAATTCAAATAGATTGATGATTGCTCTCACTCAGTTAGCCTAGTTCATATTATTGTAACCTATACATAAAACGTAACACGTTGATCTGAAAGGATGCTTTTCACGAACAGTTAGAAAGATAAGTAGGCCTATGCCTACTCGGGCTAATGACGTAACAGATCCGTTCTTTTAGGCTAGACCGTCCCATTTAAAAAAACGTTGGTCCAGCCAGGTCCGGTCTATGCGGTCACAGAAGACCAGTGCTAGGTAGCACGAATGCTCCGAAGCATCCGGCCCCTGAAATGAGACATGCCCATTGTCTGTCCTCAGGATGAGGTCCCAAGTCCATATACTAAGTTTGGTTTCAATATGTGAAAGCATTGCTGAAATATGAGCCCACTTCTTGTGATTATAGCGCCACATATAGGTCAAAAGTCATCACATTTATTGAGCCTCCTCCTAATTGGGTCCTGAGACCCTGTACTGAGTTTGGTGTTGATACGCGAAAGCCTTGCTGAGATCACTTCACTTCCTGTTTGGCGGCTTTGCCGCCAAACGTGATTGGTCATCACAGGCAACTGGTTTTGAATATGTCTCCAAAAAGCAATGCGTTTATGAGTCATGGTCTGACGATCATCTGCGTCAAGTTTCATGAAAATCGGAGAAACTTTGTGACCTGTGAAAACTTGTAGGTGTTTTTGGTGAAATCCAATATGGCAGCCAGATCAATTATGTTGACGTCACTAATTCACATCTGTCGGACTTAGGACCTCCCAAAGTATTAACAGACAACACTAGTAAGTTTTAATTCCAAACACATCACCCATTACAGGCCAAAACGTAATTTTGCTAATTATAGCGCCACCTATAGGTCAAAAGTCATCAAATTTATTGAGCCTCCTCCTAATTGGGTCCTGAGACCATATACTGAGTTTGGTGTTGATACGCGAAAGCCTTGCTGAGATCACTCCAAACTTGATTGGTCACGACGGGCGATGGGTTTTGAAGATGGCTCCAAAAATCAATGCATTTGTGAGTCATTGTCTGAAGATCATCTGCGTCAAGTTTCGTGAAAATCGGATAAACTTTGTGACCTTTGAAAACTTTTAGATGTTTTTGATTAAATCCAATATGGCAGCCTGATCAATTACGTTGACATCACCAATTCACATCTGTGTCGAGTTCGGTCTCATCCAAGGATTCCAAATATACATTAATGTTCAAAATGTGGTGTACCGTTCAAACGTTAAGTGCATCGGTGTAATAAAAAATTTGAAACGTTGGTGGCGCTAGAGCACTCGAAGTGCAGACTTGAGACTTTGATAAATTAAACATATGACTGTACTGAATCAATGTGCCAAATTTCCCAACTTTTTACTGTATGGTTCAACGGCAATTTAGCGTTTCGTTTCGCTGCTTGGCCCCCAATAATAAGAAAACATATCCATTTCTGCTGTTTAACAAGCTATAAAAGTTACTGTTTAGTCATAAATAATAAAAAGAAAATGACTGCCCAAAACCGTCTTTAACCCATTTGAATTCCAAGTCAAGAAAGAACCAACCAAAAGTGTGTGGTACAGTTAAAATCTTAAGTTTATTAAAACAATACTGTGCATTTACAGGTTCTTAAAACATGTAAATGATGGAAAATCTAACGGTTATGAATATATTTTCAGTTCTTTCATGGAGAACATGAAACGTTATCCAATCATGTGACAAACTGTACCCTTATATTGATACAGTAACCTACAGTTCCTCATTAGAGACAATAGACAATCATGTCTTGTCCTAAACTGCCATCAGAGTGTGCCACAAATAAGGCTAGCAGTCATGAACACAAGCAGCGAGTCTAGCTGTGGTGGGCGTACTTACCAGGAGTCAACAACACAGAGCAGGCAGAGTCCTGTCAAGATCTTAGTGTCTCAGCTGTCTTCATGGGGCGAGGCCTGAAGAAGCAGCTATCGACCCTGGTGTCGTCCGCAAGCAGTGATGCTTTACTACACTTTTGATTTGAGTTGGCAGATTTCAATTCCAGTACAGTGGGTCCCGGTTAAGTTTGGACGGGTTCCTTCATGAACCACGCACCCAATTTTCTCAGCAGAAATGGCACAAACTGCAGTTGACACAAACAACCACAAGGTGTCACTTGGGAGTTCGGCCACTACTATTTTTGATGCGACTTGACTTACTGCTTCCATGACGCAGCGGGGACACGGGAACTTAAATTGATCATGGTAGTTTAAGCTTACACTTGACAAAACATTATAATATGAAAATGTAGATGCAATTGTTGTAAAATGGTGCAGCTCCTTTAAGAAAGCACCGTGCGCAGGGATGGAGAGAGAGAAAGCGAGAGGGGATATGTGTGTTAGAACTTAGATGCGTGTGGAAAAAGTATGTGCTGTTGAGACTAGAGCGAGTCATATTCAAAATAATGCAAAAATAAATAAAGAGATAAAACCAATTATCCTCATTCATTGCAACCTCAGCATGCCTGCTTGCCGACGTTCAAACGAAAAAGATATCAAAGCACCTTTTGCGTTTGAATGTAGCACAAAAAAATGTTTAAACAGCTGGAGAAATGATTTAGCTAATTGATTATAGCCTGTACACCAGCAATTGTTGAACATTTACCTGTAGCCTACAAGTACATTGACAGTAGCCCAGCCTAACAGCATGTTGTAGGCCTAGGCCTACTGTAAAAAATTCACTTAAATTGCAACTATAATATGCCTGCTTGCCGACGTTCAAACGACAACGAAAAAGATATCAAAGCAACAAGAGGGTTGAGTCTGAATGACACTGAGTTTTAGACACTGAGTTTTTGAAGTTAAGAAATATTTTTGTATAAAAAAAATGGTCATTCTTCAATCTCCTTCACTGACGCCTATGGAAAAGGCTTAACGTCCCAAAACAACGATCATCAAATTTCTCTCTCATATTGCTCCTCGTAACCATCTATAAAAAAGTGTTTTTTCTTTTCTTTTTGAGCACGTCCGAATCCCAGGACATGATGCACTGGGCATTATAATAGGCTCTAGATATAATTCCAAAGGGGGCAGATAGGGGCCACTGCACTTAAAACTTAAAAAGATGAGCTTCCCGAACTTTGAAATTGCGATCAGTGACTTGGCATCGGGTGAACGAAGCTTTTCGAAGTTGAACAGGCTATTAAAAACTATTTGCGCACCTCCATGTCACAAGAGAGACTGGCTCTCCCTTCTATGAAAAAGACGAAGTCAGGATATGGCGAGTCAGTGTCATTTATTTGTCCAATGTTAGCCTATAGATACAGACCAGTACATCTTATCAATAGTTTGAATGTTGTGTGTGTTTCTGTTCATTGACAAATACCGTTCAGCACAATGATTCATGCCCAATTAATTCCCCCTGTTAAAGTGTTCGCCTTTGTTACTATTTGGTTTCGTGATGTAGCCTATGATAAACACCATATGGCCAAATATGTGACTCAGCTAATGTTATAGGCTATACAATTGAATTTCCCCTCTTAAAGACAAGCTGTGTAGCTTATTAGACTAGGCTACTATTAAAATACACTTGGCTATGTGTAAAGTAAGCTATCGCATGATTTCATAAAGGGCCTTGCATCTGTCAAGTTCGCACAGGGCCTTGCACCCCCTTGCGACGGCCCTGCAGCTCCTAAGACAGCGAGGAAAAAGTTAAAATACGCGATAAACCCGGGAAAAATTGACAGGTTTGTTTCGGTCCCGGTGATTTATTTGTGAAATTGTGCAAATGACAGCCTTTTCAAGGCATTTCAATGAAGGAGTCGTAGCATGCAAGCTCCCTAATAAATTGTTGGGACTGGGGAGGGTCATGCGTTTTTTCTCAATCACTTTGGAGGGTCATAGAAAAATGTCTTGCTGGCGAGGGAAGGGTCCCGTCTTTTTTGACTACGCTCCCAAAACTCCTCAGGTAGCCCCTTAAAAAAATAACGAACAGTCCCTAATTGATTAATAGCCTGTAGGCCTACACCAGCAATTGTTGAACATTGACCTGTACAGGACATTGACAGTAGCCCAGCCTAACAAGCAAATGTTGCAAAAGACATCAAAAGACGCAATTAATCAGAAATAAATAATGTAATCTGCATCACTTTGTTTAACAAACTGCAAGCAACAAAAGGATTGAGTTCGCTGTGAGGCCAAACCCAAGAGCAGAGCCTATCTGTTAAGGCAGTCGATAGGCTATATGGTAACGAGCTGTGTGTGCCTGGAAAGATGATAGATGACGGCTCTGGTCATCCCATACCCTCCCCCCACTTCCTGTAGCCTACCATTATGAAGGCCTGCGGGGAGTAGCCTAAAACGTTGCCATTTTGGGACATTAAGCTTTTTCACGTTAAGCCCCCCTCCCCCATCCCCTTCTTTCACAAGCAGTGGGGGAGAAAGCGCGGGGCACAAAGTAACACTTTTTGGTAGACAAAGGAGGGTTTCTCCGCTTCTGTCGTTTGGCCACAATCCGTTGCAACCAGGCCAGGACAGATATTTAGAGAGGAGAGATGCCGGTGCAGCTCAGATGTCTTCTTAATTTTCTTTATTCTTCAGTAAAAGGTGCAGAACATTATTAAACTTTGACTAACATTTCGATGTGTCGATGTTTTGACTAACTAACATCGAAACGTTAGTCAAAGTTTAATAATGTTCTGCACCTTTTACTAAAGAATAAAGAAAATTAAGAAGACATCTGAGCTGCACCGGGCTCTCCTTCTCTCTAACACTTTTTGGCTTTGGCTAAATATTTCTAAAATCATTTGAGTTTCACTAGTCACATGTTTTAACAAGCAACACTTGTTATTGAACTAATAACAGACGGTGTAAAAAAAATTGACTTTATTTTCCATAACGGAGAAATAACATATGCAGAGTCTAACCAAGGTCAATCTTGGCAAAAAAAGCCCTCAAACCTGAAAACACATGAGGCAAAAGTGCAAAACATCACAAAACTAACACGCGCATATTTTTGTATTGCAATCATTGCAGCCTACAGTTGTAACAGCGTGTTACAACTAACCCTGCTGGGTCACGTTTCTTTTAAGATAAGATAGCTCCTATGTGTTGACTACATGTTTCAAAACAACTCAGTAATCGAAAGACAAGTAGCCTACCACCTATTTACTTTGATGCCTTCAACAGACGCTTTGCTGTAGATCTACGTGAAAACACGTCCATACGGACTGAAAATTTGTGGAACACCGTCTCATAGTAATGTGGTTAACTGACCAATATGTCCCGATCAACCATCTGCAACTAGGAAAAAAGTCCATGTTACATTTAACCCCGCGTTACTTTGTGCCCCGCGCTCCCCTGCAGCTTTCTGAAGCTGTAGGCCTAACAACACATACAACCTTGACGTGAAAAAGCTTAACGTATTTTATGTCCCAAAACGGCAACAAGTCGTTTTACTCCCCGTATGCGCTCATTTTAAAGAACGTCTAACGTGTCACAAAAACAGCTATCTTAATCACCAAACGTCTTATAAACAAGTCTTGCCAGGAGCAACACCTTGCAAAAAATTATATCAATAGGCCTAGGCCTTTTATATGGCTCTGCTCCTGCCTAGATTCGAACTCAGAACTGCCTGAAAGTTGCAGACTTGTTCTGGAAATACGTGCAATAACCCACTCGACCGTCAGACAACGCCATCTGCTTTGAGTAGGCCTATTGGGTAGGACTATAGCCTACACTGGTTGCTGTGGCACAGTCTTGAGTGACTGAATTCGTTTTCCTTTGTCATATGAATGCTGTCATTTTGTTAACAATACTGAGATGCTGTAGGCAAAGGCTTTATTTAAACCTCGTTAGTGTAGTAAAAAAAAAACAGGACTATTCACGAGGTTTCTGGGCAGCATATTTATGTGCTGTTAGCAAGCGAACTTCTCATGACTGCCGACAAAGTAGCCTACTGCCAGCTGACGAAGCTCTCATTTTAAAACATTACTGAGAGACAGGCAGGCACTGTACAATCAAGAAATCTTGCCACTGAATCCAAAACTATGTTTAACATTATGTACAAAGCTTATAGGCTACAGTGGACTAGCATGTTGCAGGGGCTGCTAAAAACACAGATAAACAAACTGAAAACTCGGCCAATCACAGCCCTTGCTGGTCCGGTTCGACCGCAGAACGCCACAGCGGACTATGCTGCCCCCAGCGGCTGCAGTTGTACTTACATTTCACCCAGCTGCGTGAATCACCTTGATGGTGAATGAAGTGTCAATTCTTAACTGGGACCCACTGTATATATTTCTAGAGACAGTTTCCTGAAAATAATTGTTTTTCACATTCTAAAACATTTCAGTAACAATTACCTACATCAAACTCTCCAGATGTATTCCTATCTATGTTGTGCTAAGGTATGTACCAATGTTTAAATACTAATGACAGCAATATTTGATTAATTGAATGATGGAGATATCTAGAATGAAACATTAATTTTGAAGTTGTGTTCAGATTTCAGTTTTTGGAAATGTATGCAAATTAGTGCATAATGCATCATTTGCATAGAGAATCATAACATTTCAGAAAACTTGCAATACAAAAAAAAACTGGTATTAAGTAACCAACTGGGAAAGTTTCATGGTGATATCTATAAATTTAAATGTTCACCCTACTCACCTGTACTGTCTCGCCTATTACAATACACATATTGTTTCAATAACAATTAGAAAAACTGAAACCATTATTTCATTGTTATACAGTGGATCCATATTCAGAAGACATTGAACTTTTTAAAAAAATGTACAATAACCTTTCCTCAAAAATGCCTAGACCTTGTCTAACATTAGCATCATCTACCTGCCACTATACACAGCTATACACTGTGTGCAGAATTATTAGGCAAATGAGTATTTCGACCACATCATCCTTTTCATACATGTTGTCCTACTCCAAGCTGTATAGGCTTGAAAGCCAACTACCAATTAAGTAAATCAGGCGGTGTGCATCTTTGTAATGAGAAGGGGTGTGGCCTAATGACATCAACACCCTATATAAGGTGTGCTTAATTATTAGGCAACTTCCTTTCCTTTGGGAAAATGGGTCAGAAAAGAGATTTGACAGACTCTGAAAAGTCAAAAATTGTCAGATGTCTTTCAGAGGGGTGCAGCAGTTTGGAAATTGCCAAGCTTTTGAAGCGGGATCATCGCACAATCAAGCGGTTCATGGCAAATAGCCAACAGGGGCGCAAGAAGCGTGTTGAAAAAAGAAGACGCAAAATAACTCCCCATGAATTGAGAAGGATCAAGCGTGAAGCTTTGTGCCAGTTGTGCCATATTTCAGAGCTGCAACATGTCTGGAGTGCCGAGAAGCACAAGGTGCTCAATACTCAGGGACCTGGCCAAGGTAAGGAAAGCCGAAAAAAGGCCACCTTTGAACAAGACACACAAGACAAAACGTCAAGATTGGGCCAAGAAATATCTGAAGACTGATTTCTCCAAGGTGTTTTGGTCTGATGAAATGAGAGTGAGTCTTGATGGGCCAGATGGATGGGCACGAGGCTGGATCAGTAAAGGGCAGCAAGTTCCTTATCGACTCAGACGCCAGCAAGGTGGAGGTGGGGTACTGGTATGGGCTGGTGTCATCAAAGATGAGCTTGTGGGACCTTTTCGGGTTGATGATGGAGTCAAGATCAACTCCCAGACCTACTGCCAGTTTCTGGATGACACCTTCTTCAAGCAGTGGTACAAGAAGAAGTCGCCATCATTCAAGAAAAACATGATATTCATGCAGGACAATGCTCCGTCACCCGCATCAAAATACACCACAGCGTGGCTGGCCAGAAAAGGTCTAAAAGGAGAAAAAAATAATGACATGGCCCCCTTGTTCACCTGATCTGAACCCCATCGAGAACCTGTGGTCCTTCATGAAATGTGAGATCTACAGGGAGGGAAAACTGTACACCTCTCTGAACAGTGTCTGGGAGGCTGTGGTGGCTGCTGCACGCAATGTGGATCGCAAACAGATCAAGACACTGACAGAATCTATGGATGGAAGGCTTTTGAGCGTCATGGTGAAGAAAGGTGGCTATATTGGTCACTGATTTGTTTGTTTTTTTTGTTTTTGAATGTCGCAAATGTTTATTTCTGAATTTTGAGTTGTTATATTGGTTTACCTGGTGAAAATAAACAAGTGAGATGGGTATATATTTGTTTTTTTATTACGTTGCCTAATAATTCTGCACAGTAATATTTACCTGCACACACAGACATCCTCATAAAATGGCCAAATCTAAAAAAAAACACATCAACTTCCAAAAATATGAAACTTTGATATTAAGGAGTTTTTTTGGTTGATTGAGAACACAATTGTGGCCCAATAATAAAAATAATCCTCAAAAATACAACTTAACTTAGCCTAATAATTCTGCACACAGTGTATAGTGAGCTAGTTCAGTGCAACCTACTTACTAGCTTAAATACACAACTGAAACAAAAGCAAGTGACAAATTCAACTACCCTATATTTATGGCTTTATTTACTGACTGTATTGCTGACAATATGTGAGAATTTGAGCTACAGCCTGCCTCTTGACTTCACCTGCCAATGCTTTGCAAAGCATGGACTGAACTTGAAACTTGAAAACCAAACTTGAGAGTTTGTCCAATAAACGTCTAGCTTTGCTGCCCTGAGAAAAGTACATTATGAATTGCAATTGAAAATCCAGTGAAGCTGCGCTTCTATGGGTTTTTAATTGGATCATGTAGTCGCAGCAATGTATGAGAAAAAAAATCACGATAGACAACCGGCGAAAACTTATTGCTGGACGAACTAGCCATGAAGTCGGAACACGTTCTAGCATGCTCTAGTTGGAATAGTAATGTATATACAGTAATATTTGATAAACTTTTCCGTGATATTTCAGAGGAAAAGTAGTCTAAGTAGTCTACCTTGTAGTCTAAGAGTCGCCTCTGACACATACACACAAAGGAAAGGGGGAGGGAATAGTCAATAGGGGTTATAAAGTTTGATGGTACCCCGAGCTGTACCCCTCCTGGCCTAGCCTTTAGCCCCAAAATGTTCCTTTTATGTGTATTTAATATATCCATATTAAATGTTCCAACATCAACTAAAATGTCATGACATAAAAACAAAACATTTTTGCATGAAATTAATTTGAAGGACGTAGTTCGTGGTGCTAACTGGTCTGGTGTCTTGATGCTATTTGATTTGTTACTTCAAAATAAATACAAGCGAAACGTAGGCCACAGTTACTAGATTTGCACATAGTTTAAGGGAGAGAAGCACAGTTGAACTGATAAAGTTGACCGAAAAGACATAGATAAAATTGATATAAGAAAGTGTCCATAGACCCATGGTGCTTCAGTTGGTGCAGCTAGCATTTGACAATGACTTGACCCGAAAGTGCACTAGTGAGGACAGGTCATGATTAGGCTGCAAGGCTTTTTCTAATTTACTTCATGGCACGCACGCTATGTGTGTGATAGAGAGACAGTGAGAGAGAAATGTGGCTTCTACGTATGCAGTGTTTGTGTCAGAGAGAGAGAGAGAGAGAGAGAGAGAGACTTCAAGCCAAAACCGTTTCTCCTTGCGTGTCCCTTGTCAGTGGAAACGATCATGCTTGATGTGAGTCAGATGAGGGGCCCTGAATGCCTGTAGGCCTACTCTTTCTGTCTCAAACTGCTTGAAAAAAGGGGCCACCAGAACTGTGAAAAATTCCCTGGGGGAAATACCCACAGACCCTTTAGGTTATAATGCAATTTCATGCTGTTAATCGCGATTGCATTTTTTAATCACTCAACAGCCTGAGTATCTACAAACAATTTCCAACTAGATGTCCAAGATACAATTTACCCAAACTTACTAGTGTAACCGACTGCTGGTTCTAAGACTGAGGCTGGATGGGCAGTGAGTGGAAACAATAAATGTGAATTCACATGCATAAAGCTACACACAGGAAGGCCTGACTATTTACAGTCTTTTTAATGTAATCAAATCAGCAAATTAGCAGTTGCAGACAAAGGGAGATACTGTAGGAAACATGACAGGAAACAAAGTAATCTAATTCATGTGTTGAAATGTTAAAACACCGAAATCTTTCAATTGTGTGCACAGTTGAGTAAGTTAGTAGTGAGATGTATGGCTGCAACAATAATCAATTACTCAAATAGTTGTTGACAATGAATGAATTGGCAACTTTGGTAATCGTTAATCGGTTTGTATTATGTTTTAGGGAAACTACCTCAAAATTCTCTGATTTTTACATCCCTAAATGTCAATTCAACATTTGAAATGTAGTCTATGTTCTATTGTGAATACAACAGGTTTTTGAGATTTGTAAATTATTGCATTCCATTTTTTATTTACAATTTGTACCTTGTCCCAACTTTTTTGGAATCGGGGTTGTATTAAAACCTCAGTAGCTGTAAACACGGTGATTCATTCACTCTTAATGTTTCTACAGTTATTACTAAGCAGTACAAAGAGCCTGAAGAGAAGCATTGTGAGCCAGAGCCAGAGCCAGACAGCTTGCATGAGGAGCCAGCCCAGGTAATATTCATTAAGAACAGGACATATTCTCATAGGGAAATGGCACTAAATTGAATCGAAAACCCTTTCCGTGGAGCACTTGCACATATTTGTAGCACTGTATGCTCCACTCTTTAAAAGAAAAAAAGAGAGAGAGAACAAAAGCTGATAATACAGTATTTTTTGTTGATGTTTTCTGAGTTGAAATCACAGACATCAATGCTAGACATTATGTCAAATATAAATGAAGAGCTCTTTTCTAAAACGAGAGATCCTCCATTTTAATGCATTTTCATTTTTTTTACATTTTGTTTTCCAAGTAATTTTAAGTGGAACTGTAATTGGGTTATTGTTATTTGATTTATATTTACTCAATCAAAACAACACAACTGCACTTGTATTGTTATTACCTGAAATACACAATTAAATAACATAACTTAATTATGTTAACTTAATAACTTAAACTAATGTCTAAATTAATTTAGTGTTTTGGAAAAGAGCTCTTCAAATTTGAATGTGATAAGAGTATTGCAAATACACTGCTAGTTTATGTCATGTGAACTCAGTATTACTAATTCTTTACTATTACTTCTTTCTCTTCTTTCTACCACTATCTCTCTTTACAGTATCTTTGTTTTTACTTAAATCCTCCTCACTATTATCTTGGTTATCTTGTCTAAAGTAGATTTTAGTCTCAAAGGTCTCCTATTGCACTATACCTTGAATGCTGTGCCTCATTTGTAAGTCAGCTAAATGAATAAATGTAAATTGAAGAAGTATAATAAACCTTACTTGAAAATTATGTTAATCTACAGGTGCAAGAGCAAAGCAGTCATGAAGATGTAGACAACAGGGGCATTTGTGCACGTGCACTTTATGACTACCAAGCAGGTAAGCCCTCTATTATTAACTCATTGAATGCCAAGCTGTTTTCGGAAGCTTTGTCCTAGAGTGCCAGCAATCTAGACCATTGTTGATGATTTTTGTACAGCCACAGCATATTCTGTGTTATAGCAATGAACACATACAATGGCTCGTTTGAAAGGTGAGACTTTAAGCTCTCAGTGGGTGCAAACCGTATATTTCTACACGCTTCTGTTCCTGAGAAATCGCAAACTAAACAGTGGCTAGTTTTCATCAAAATCGCTGTTTTTTTTCTAGAAATGGAGATGGTTAAGGCCTGGTTTTGAGCTGACGTGCATGCGTCACTGATTCGACCCAAAGCGGCAACTGAGTTATGATAAAATGTCCAGATAAAATGTCCAGACTGTGCGTTTTCATGAGTTTTCGATCGTCATATATTTAAATTACATTCATCACAGAGTTCCCAAAATCACATATATGGTGTGTTAGAGTTTCTAGTTTCGTAATTTAAAAAAAAAGCTAAAAACGTAATATTCAGGGTTCCCGCAGATCCTTAAAAAGTCTTAAATACAACTTTAGGTTTTTAAGGCCTAAAAAAAGTCTTAAATTGTCTGGGATGTCTTGAATTTTCGAAAGGGAGGTATTAAATTTGCGTATGGGACCGCCAGCGAGTGAGCGAGTGGAATGTCTTCATCCGGTTTCGTGTATTTAAAACGTAATTGTATAAGTGACTATAAGGCTACGGGAGGAAGTGTAGTGGTTGCAGAGTGAAGATGTTTTTCACAGGTGTGGTTAAAGGTGTGAAACGGTAATAATACAGTATGTACAAATATGCCTGACATTTTCGTAGTGTAGCCGAGGCCTGAGATACGCAGGTAGCCTACGTGAGTGGGAGAAAGAGTTGGTAAGCCAGTTAGCGATAGGGTGGCCATATGTTTGAATTTAGGCCGGACATGGATTTTAAAAGCCCTGTCCGGTGTCCGGCGCAGCCTCAAGCCGGACGCTCATTTGTCCTCCTTTTTGAAGTTGTACTGGGCATCTAGAATCTTTGCTCGAACGCAGCATCGTTTCACAAACTATGGACGCGAAGACTGCTGGTCAAATTATGCGCAGTGCTTCTGTCACCCGTCTTATAATTTGCTGCACAATTTATGAAGGAACCACAGACCATAGGCGGCGATTTATGTTTCCATCGGTGGGTGCTCAAACAATTAAATGCCCGATACCAACGCCCATGTGTATTGTTGCCATACGGTTTTTGAGAAGTAATTTATGCACTTCAACACTTTAGGAAATCAAAACGCCAATACAGTTTGCGGGAGTCCATGGGCGTCACCCCCAAGGACATTTATTAAATGTCTGTACATGTTAAATACTGTACATGTTACATACTGTACATGTTAAATTGATCTGTTTGCATCTTTCCAGCGTGTGTTGCTGGCCTAGCCTAGGGAAGAACATATCGAAGTTATAATACCTGTAATATCTGTCAGCAGCTTGCTTGCCAGCCTTTCCCAGTAGGCATACTTCGCAAAAGTTGTGAAATATAACCGCACATTTTTTTTGAATGTCGGCGACTGGCTACATAAAAAAACAACGTGCGTTCTTGAGATGAAACCAGTAGTTTTCAGGAGGATCATGCGAGGAGGACCTGTCTCTTAATTAATTTAAAACAAGTCAATGGTTTTACAATATTTCACTCAAGCTTTTGGTTGGTTTAGATACAACTGGTATGCAAAATGTAAAGTAGTGGATTAACTGCTTATGGGACAATAGATGCACATAGTGAATTATGTAAAGTAGTCCTATTAAAATATTTAAATAGCTTAGTCTAACTTAGGGATATTGAAGGGAATCCAGTCCAGTGTCTTTGGCAAGTAGCCTATACAGACACAGGTGAAGAACACTCAGCCTCTGCCAGTAAGCACAACCAGATATGTACAGCCAGCTTCAAAAGCAAGCAGCCCAGACCCTAAAATTGGGCATTTATAGCTGTGAAGGCTTCTTCTGTAGACATCCAAAATGGGGTGGGGGTTAAAATTAGTAGAAAAAAACACCCGTCTTATAATTAGCTTTTTTGTTTTATGCAAACTATTGCATAAAACAGTTTTAAGTTGTCGTATGTATCTTTTTGCCGTGGTATAGTCTTAATTTTTCCATTTAGAAGTCTTGAAAAGGTCTTAAAAGTCTTTAAATTTGCACTTGGAAAATGTGCCGATACCCTGAATATTACGTTTTTGGCACAGTGAAGTATGTCCAGTGAAGGGTGCAAGTTGCAAGAAGGTGATGAGATTGATATTAATATAAATTAACAGTATATGTAAATCTTATTAGATCAGTTGCCACAAAACTGATGGAGGACTTACAGTTGTAAAGGGTAAAAGTAGAGATACTATTTGTATTTGAAATGGAATAAAGCTTCAGTTTCATAGACCCATTAACGCTAGCATTATAATGATTGTTCAAATTGATGGTTCTGTTTAAACCGCAATTGTTGAGCTGTAGTTTAGTTTATACCTCAGTTTTGTGACAGTTTAGTGAAGAGCGCCAAAGAACATGGAAGATTAACTAAACTTTGCACTGGTAAAAGAAACAAAAATAAATGTAGCCTCAAATGGTGATTAATGGGGTCCAAGTAGTTTGGCTGCCACTAGAGGCAATTTGAAATTAGTTTACAAATTGAGCAGGTGAAAACAGGTATTTGCAGTTTAGGAATGAGTTAATGGGACCAAGAATAAGCACACCAAATTTCACATTTTTTTAGGTTAAGCAGTTCTTTAGATATTGGTCAATTGTAGTGTCCCCTTTTGACTGATTTGTGTTATATTTGGTGCATGGCTTCTATGTGCCATCATGAATGAGTCTATGAAGTTTCAGTACCACGCCCTTTTTTAGGGGAATGCAAGCTACAATCATTGATTCCAATTTGTAAGACGGGTAGCAGTCACACATTAATTATTAATTCACAGGATATTCAAACAATTTAGAAAGAAATATATATATGTAACTGACTCACACCATGTCCTAACAGGATCCGAGCGAGCGACTGTCAATGGTATCTGTCTATGGTTATAATAATAATAATAATAATAATTAATTAATTAGTTTTGTATAGCGCCTTTCTAGAAACTCAAGGTCACTTTACAAGAAGGGGTGGTAGTAAGTGTGTGTGTGTGCGCAGGAGCGCTGGGTGGGATGGTGAGGGAATTAGAGGCCTAAGGCCTCAGTGAAAAGATGTGTTTTGAGGTGTTTTTTGAACAGGCCCACAGAAGAGGAACAGCGGATGTGGAGAGGGAGCTGGTGCTGAGGACGCTGGTGTGAATGTCGCCGTTTCTCAGTTTCCAAACTTGTTCTCTGATTCCGAACTTATAGCCTACTCTAAACTTACCGGTTTACAGACTGTTGCCTCGGTGATTTGAAAATGAATGAATTACGAGTTGATCTTCTAACTTTTAGTCTGGATCAATTTCGCGTCGCATCTCTCGTCAGCCTGTGTAATCCGTGCCTACTCTACTATGGAACACAGACCATGCTAAACAATTGATCTGTGGACTACCAACGAGTGTACGGAACACGTACACCTTGCCTTGATACAGATTTACAGTGAACTAGGGTTGGGTATCGTTTGGGTTTTATCCGATACCGGTGCTAAATTGATACTTTTAAAACGGTGCCGGTGCCTGAATTAAAATGGTCTATAGCATGAATTGCGGTTTTTTTTTATTGATAAGACAAATTTGAACATGAAATTGAACTGTTATATTCAATTTACTATCAATATCTCATTGCTCCTACGAATAATACATTTAAATGTTAAAACAGCTTGCCATGCACACAATGGTAAGCTCTGCTTTCAAGTTTACCCAGTGTAGGCGGTTTGCCATAAGGTATGTTAAAACCGCTTGCCATAGAACTGCCAGGTCATGGACAACGGCATTTGCAAGCAAGCTAATCTAACAGGGAACAGGGACTAACAGTTAATTCAGTGTGTTCCCAAATGCTTCAAGAAATGTCATGTATTAACTCATAACACGCAATAGTTTTGAACATGTTAGGCTACATGTCGGTGTTGAAGTGTTTAGATTCCCAGTGCTAGCCTAGTAGGCATTTTAACAGCAACTATGGCTAACACCAGTCAGCTGAGTTTAATTAGCGATAACTACGGAGATGGTTTTGTAGCCTCTTTGAAAGCTCAGTGACATCAGGTATGTAGCCTAACCTTATGTTTTTACTAGCAAACTTTTAACATGATCTTCATATTGATGCTATATGGGCCTCATGCACATGACAGATTAATATCATGCCATTATGTTGTTTAGAACACACCGTGAAATAAAGTTTTCACCTTACAACTTTGCTGATAACATTTCAAATAAATGCCAGTTAGCGCATTAGCAAGGATATTGTGTAACATATACAGTGGGTCCCAGTTAAAAATTGACACTTCATTCACGATCATGGTGATTCACGCAGCTGGGTGAAATGTAAGTACAACTGCAGCCGCTTGGGGGCAGCATAGTCGCTGTATGTTCCACGGTCGAACCAGGACGGTGCATTCGACAGCAAGGGCTGTGATTGGCCGAGGTTTTCAGTCGCGTTTCTCTGTGTTTTAGCAGCCCCTGCAACATGCTAGTCCACTGTAGCCTAAGCTTTGTACATAATGTTAAACATAGTTTTGGATTCAGTGGCAAGATTTATTGATTGTACAGTGCCTGTCTCTCAGTAATGTTTTAAAATGAGAACTACTTTGTTAGCCTGGGTGCCATTCCGAACTTAGTCCCGCCCACAACTGAGGTCGGGAAGTTCGGTCTGGCATTGCTTCATTGTGGTGGAAGTATGCTCGCCCTATCTCAGGCGGACCAATCAAATCAGGCTTTACGATGATGGACAGGTGAGCAACAGCGCCTTATGTTTGAAACAAAAATGCTGTGGCTAGAAGGATACATGGCGTTTAAGACCCCATATTGAAAATTCATATTATTTAATGAGGTTGTATCACTGAAAACGATTATTTCTGAAAACTTTGGCCAAAGTTGAGATGTGGGAAAACTTGTGGTTTCACTTTCATCAAGGGAAAACAGCGCTGTTGCATTGCGACATGTTCCCTCGTTCGTTTGAAATCTCTGATTGACCACCTGTTCGAGGGATTTGCAACAGCCTTTCCCAGCTGTTTAACATGTTTATAGCATATCACTGTTCAACAGAATTATTTTTAAAAACGGAGGGGATATAGGAGAAGAAGGATGGTTCGTGTGTTTTCTTCCTACACCTCACGGTAAGCTATTTTGTTGCTCTGATTGGTTAGGTCTATCCAATTGAGTGCAGAGACATTCCCCCCCTGTATTGGTTGAAACACGCCCCATAATTACGTCCTGATGGAGCAGTATCAGACTCATATTCTGACTAGAATTGAGTATGACTACGTCAGGCTACTACTTTGTCGGTAGTCATGAGAAGTTTGCTTGCTAACAGAACGTAAATATGCTGCCCAGAAACCTGAATAGTTCGGATTTTTTTTACTACACTAACGAGGTTGAAATATAGACTTCAGCCTACAGCATCTCCTTAACAGTAATGTTAACAAAATGACAGCATTCATATGACAAAGAAAAACGAATTCGGTCACTCAAGACTATGCCACAGCAACCAGTGTAGGCTACAGTCCTACCCAATAGGCCTACTCGAAGCAGATAGCGTTGTCTGACGGTCGAGTGGGTTAATGCACGTATTTCCAGAACAGGTCTGCAACTTTCAGGCAGTTCTGAGTTCGAATCTAGGCAGGAGCAGAGCCATATAAAGGCCTATTGTTATCATTTTTTGCAAGGTGTTGCTCCTGGCAATACTTGTTTATAAGACGTTTGGTGATTAATTGATAGCTGTTTTTGGGACACGTTAAACGTTCTTTATAATGAGCGCATACGGGGAGTAAAACTGTTATGCGCTGTTGCAACTGTAGGCTACAATGATTGCAATACAAAAATATGCGCGTGTTAGTTTAGTTAGTTTTGTACAATGTTTTTTTCCATGTTTTGCACTTTTGCCTCATGTGTTTTCAGGTTTGAGGGCTTTTTGGGCAAGATTGACCTTGGTTAGACTCTGCATATTATTTATTATTTCTCCGTATGGAAAATAGTCAATTTTCGACACACGTCTGTTATTAGTTCAATAACAAGTGTTGCTTGTTAAAACATGTGACTAGTGAAACTCAAATGATTTTAGCCAAAAGCCAAAAAATGTTAGAGAGAAGGAGAGACGCCGGTGCAGCTCTTTTAGTAAAAGGTGCAGAACATTATTAAACTTTGACTAACGTTTCGATGTTCGTTAGTCAAAAACATCGACACATCGAAACGTTAGTCAAAGTTTAATAATGTTCTGCACCTTTTACTGAAGAATAAAGAAAATTAAGAAGACATCTGAGCTGCACCGGCGTCTCTCCTTCTCTCTAAAACAGGGATGTCAAACGAATGCATATTGATCAGTTGTTAACTAATACTGTAGGCATAGAAGTTGCATTTGAAAATGTTACTGTTGTAGGCTGTTTTTGTTTTTTTTATTTCAGCCACACTGTTTTAAAGTGGTTAGGACCATTATTTCACAGCAATTTTGAATAAGCCATACAGCAATAGCCTACCGATTTCATGGTTGCACCATGCACATGTTCGCCGATTATGTGGCCCTCAGTAACCTATAAATTCAATGATGTGGCCCTCTATAAGCGCTTTCAGATATAACTTCCGGAGTATATGCGGAGGTTTGTCAAACGGAGGTCCTACCCTTCGGATGATTCAGATATGATGCTAACCTGCGGACCTTATACTGACCTTTATAACGGACGTATGTGTGAGCGACATACACGCACATTACAGAATCTCCGTGTGGTTGTCGAAAGTGAGGGGTGGGGGCTTGTAGAGTTCACAAGATGCAGATATGACTTAGAATATATCGCGCCGCTGCCTGTCACAGCTGCTTTTTGTTTACAAAGTGTAGCCTACTGTATGCATTATTTAGGCTAAAGAAGAGAAATCTATTGTGCGTAGGCTAATACTTGAAGTAGGCTAGTCACGTAAGTGCGCACATACAGTATTTGTATGTGTGCTTCAAATAAACACATTTATCTGTTTTCAACGTAATGTACCAGAATCTGGTTTGCGTTGGAGAGAGAGAGCATGCACAAACTTTATGGCAGGCTACCAGCCAATTCAGTAGGCTAACTCAAGACTTCAAGGCCATCACAACGTTTTTAAGCAACAAACAAAATACTAACATAACAGTGAAGTTGTTCGTTTTTTCATGGTTTATTTTTTTCCAAAAGCATCCTCTCCCCATGCAGGCACGCGGGAACATATTTTTGACCATGGGTGCTGAATAACAAAATAATGGATGTCCGACGATTTCTCCCCTAGCATGATATGATTTGAATTTAGACCGCTACGCCATTTCAGCGCGGTGTATGAGTAGGCCTAAGAGCAAGAAGTTTTATAATGCCCTGGACAGCCACATTCCACTGCAACTATGCGCAGCACTTGCCACTCCGACTCATCAATAAAAACTGCGCACACACACCAGACCCAAAAGCGCACTTGACTTTACATCAATAAACTATTTCAGTATATTGCTTTTCTGATTGTGAAAACCACACCAGAGATGTTTGGCTTGAAAATATATGCTAATTAGGCTGCAATGACCTACAATGGCAAACAATTTCTGAGTAGCCTAACTTATGGTGTCTCCACTCCACAGCAAAAGTGTCCTAACCACAGCTGTTTCTATCTAAGCGACTCCAATAGTGAAAGGATTTCAGTGTCATATTTCGGTGGCACTAGCTAAGCTGTCGTGGAACTCGAGATGACATGTCTACTGATAGGCAACAGGTCTCACCCACACAAAATTCTAATTGCAAAAGATGCATCCTACCGCATCTGTTGTACTGGAGTTATTCGAAATTGGGCTTTTCACAATCCAACGATATATCCAAAGTGCGAACTAGTTGGTGATGGTCTATGAAAACTGCCAGTATGCATGCTACACGGAGTTCTGACAGGGCTGCATGGCCTAATAAGCAGGCAAGATATAACCCACGATTGCCATGGTTTCGTGTTTGTGGTAATAATGACAGCAACAATAAAACCATCTGTATCTTACGATCTTCATAATTCTTGACAGATCACCAGCCTCCTCTGGATGGTCATATGCATAGTTAGCCTATACCTTTAGTTTGCATTTACATTTTAAACACGAATCTACTGTCTTTACTGCCGGGAGAGAAAACAATCCTGTATTCTTTTCTGTAGCCTAATTCTGCCTAAGGCTATCAATGAACAGAGAACCGTGTTGGCTAACAATTTATTAAATACTCCTGTTATTGTCGATCAACGACGCCGCTGTAGGCTACTGCCTTTTCGCCTTCTGCTTATGATGATTCAGTCTTTTGAATTCGTTTGGCCTTGCCATGCAGTTGTAGGCTACAACGTGCCATTTCCTTTATGTGTTCTATCAAAATGTTGTATACCCTCATGGACAGTAGCTCCGTGATGTCTGCATCTTTCCAGGTCGGAGATTTTCTGGACAGTACTATGCCACTCCATCATAACACTAGGGGGGGAGTAGTACAACAACCGGCTAAATTCGGACTTCCATATGACCGGTTATGTCGTTCAGATATACGGCCCCACCGTTTAACATCGGCAGAACCTCCGGTCTTACACGTATGTCTGAAAGCGCTTTATGAAAATGAGTTTGACACCCCTGCTCTAAAATATCTGTCCTGGCCTGGTTGCAACGGATTGTGGCCAAACGACAGAAGCGCGGAGAACCCTCCTTTGTCTACCAAAAAGTGTTACTTTGTGCCCCGCGCTCCCCACTGCTTGTGAAAGAAGGGGGTGGGGGAGGGGGGCTTAACATGAAAAAGCTTAATGTCCCAAAACGGCAAAGTCATAATGGTAGGCTACAGGAAGTGGGGGGAGGGTATGGGATGACCTGGGCCCACTTCCCCGAAAGCATCTTAAGCCTAAGAGCGTCCCTCTTCTTAACGCCTTAAGATTTGCCGACTGTTTCCCGAAACCATTGTAGCTTAAGAGCATCATTGGAAAACACTCAGAGATCTACGAAAGTGCTCCAGAGTACTAGTTACGGGCTAAGAGCGCCTTAACAGTACTTCTCACTGAGGTCACCAACAGGACATACAGAGGAATTACAATTTAGAATACATAATCCAATTTATGTTCCCATTCTTTATTGTGTTTACTTGTGATGAATCAGATTTTAGCGTGCAAAATAGCCTACATTTAATGGTCATAATAATGTGATGAAAAGCGGACAAAAATGCAATCAAGTTATGAAACGAGACGTTGCCAGAATAGTTTGACATTATCTTTGCTAAGTGAATATTTTATTAGGCCTATGAGGTAAAAAGCAGAGAAAGCAACATGTGGTTTAGTCTGTAGCCTACTGCATCAAAATCTAAGCCTACACATTTCCTCTCTTTCTTACTCGACTTCTTTCTTATCTTCAAACGTGTTCTTAAGTGGCACCGCAAAAAATTATTGCATGGTGCAACAATCTAATCTTAAAATAATTACAATTATTTATGTCTCTGTGTGGTATATAACCTACTTGGGATCCTTACATGCAGATGTCAAAGTGTTTCTATTTTCGTATTGATGTGAATGAATGTGTAGATCCGAAGTTTAAATGGTAGGCCTATAGCTGTGACGTGCAGTCACCTGACATCACGTCAAATCTGAGGATATTTCAGAACTATTAACGTGGACAGCTCCCCTTAAGAGCATCTTAAGAGCAGTGCATGCGCGTTCACGCTACGAGCATGTTCGGGAAACAGTCGGAAAAGCCAAACGAACGATCGTAAGATGAATCGCAGAAAACCCTCTTAAGAGCGTGTCTCTGTCGTTATCGGGGAAGTGGGCCCAGAGCCGTCTTCGCTGTGCTATTCAGAAAGCATCTTATATTGTCTTTCCAGGCACAAACAGCTCGTTATAGCCTATTGAGTGCCTTAACAGATAGGCTCTGCTCTTGGGTTTGGCCTCACAGCGAACTCAACCCTCTTGTTGCTTGCAGTTTGTTCAATAAAGCGATGCAGATTACATTATTTATTTCTGATTAATTGCTTCTTTTGCAACATCTGCTTGTTAGGCTGGGCTACTGTCCTGTACAGGTAAATGTTCAACAATTGCTGGTGTAGGCCTACAGGCTATAATCAATTAGGGACTGTTCATTATTTTTTTAAGGGGCTACCTGAGGAGTTTTGGGAGCGTAGTCAAAAAAGACGGGACCCTTCCCTCGCCAGCAAGACATTTTTCTATGACCCTCCAAAGTGATTGAGAAAAAACGCATGACCCTCCCCAGTCCCAACAATTTAGGCTATTGATGCCTTCTGTAGGCTACTGGGTCAATTTGGGAGCTTGCATGCTTGAGGTGCGCAAATAGTTTTTAATAGCCTGTTCAACTTCGAAAAGCTTTGTTCACCCGATGCCAGTCACTGATCGCAATTTCAAATTTCGGGAAGCTTCGTTTTTCAGTCATCTTTTTAAGTGTTAAGTGCAGTAGGCCCCTATCTGCCCCCTTTGGAATTATATCTAGAGCCTATTATAAGGTCCAGTGCGTTATGTCCTGGGATTCGGACGTGCTCAAAAAGAAAAGAAAAAACACTTGTTGCTTTGATATCTTTTTCGTTGTCGTCTGAACGTCGGCAAGCAGGCATGTTGCGGTTGCAATTTAAGTGAAATTTCTACAGTAGGCCTACAACATGCAACATGCTTGTTAGGCTGGGCTACTGTCAATGTACTTGTACAGGTAAATGTACAACAATTGCTGGTGTACAGGCTATAATCAATTAGCTAAATCATTTGTCTAGCTGTTTAAAAAAAATCGCGCTACATTCAAACGCAAAAGGTGCTTTGATATCTTATTCGTTTGAACGTCGGCAAGCAGGCATGCTGCGGTTGCAATGAATGAGGATAATTGGTTTTATCTGCGGATTTATTTTTTGCATTATTTTGAATATGACTCGCTCCAGTCTCAACAGCACTCAACAGCACAGCTACTTTTTCCACACGCATCTAAGTTCTAACACACATATCCCCTCTGCTTTCTCTCTCTCCATCCCTGCGCACGGAGCTTTCTTAAGCTGCACCATCTTACAACAATTGCATCTACATGTTCATATTAGAATGTTTTGCCAAGTGTAAGCTTAAACTACCGTGATCAATTTAAGTTCCCGTGCCCCCACTGAAAGTCTCATGCGCTTATCGTTACACTATCAAATCTATAAGTAACCGTGACAAATAGGGTATAAGATATATAAACTCACGCTATTGTATTATCATATATGTTTGGTAATGGCTCAGCTTTCTCTGATTGTTCTACTGACTTGGAAACTGCATCATAGAAGCAGTAAGTCAGATCGCATCAAAAATAGTAGTGGCAGAACTCCAAAGTGACACCTTGTGGTTGTTTGTGCCAACTGCAGTTTGTGCCATTTCTGCTGAGAAAATGGGGTGCGTGATTCCTGAAGGAACCCGTCCAAACTTAACTGGGACCCACTGTAGGCTACTGTTGTTTCATAGCCTTTTGCTTGTGTGTAGTTAGGAAGGCCCACTGCTAGATTTTGACAGGAGCTCGCGATATCGTGTTAAAGTAAGCTACTTGGGCTCACGCAAGCTGTCAAACACTGTCCACTCGCCTACGTGGTGCACTCCTCTGGTTTATACATCCAGTGTTTACGTTAGCTAGCAGCTAACTGTGTCTGGCTGTGTTGCTATCAGAGCAAGACATTAGAGATGGCGCATGACATCCAGTGATGCCTCGTATAAAAAAATTAAAATAAAAAAATGCTTTTTAAGCACCGCAATGAGGCACTGAAATCCACGTTGTTATTCGATGCAGTTACTACCGTTTGCGTCGGCACCGGTGCCATATTAGAACCATGTTTCGGTGCCCAACCCTACAATGAACTGACCAGGTCATCCGGACTGCCCCCTCTGTTGTAGGCCTAACCTTGTTGAGGATTATCCTGTTTGTAGTTAGCAGCCACGCTAGCAAGCAAGCTAGGGGCGTTCCCAGCCGGACGCTCCTTTTTGCCATGACTCTCATTAAATACTCTGCAGCTGAACTTTTCAGACTTAGGAATCTGACCTCTCCGAACTGCCAGGAGGTCATTACATCTCTCTGCCTACTACGTCGCCCCGGCTACGTGCATAGGGCTGCCCGACATAAGTTTGTTTACATGGACAGTACTCCAGCTGTTCCTGCAGTTAGGTGCCATGCTTCACTGCGGCAACAGCATCAAAACAAACCACGCCCACGTACCATCAACCTGCGACCCCTGCCCTGTGACCCAGTGCTGCACTCACTAACAGGGCTGCCACATTCATGCTGCTGAACACTCGCTCACTAAATAACAAAGCCCTACTCATCTACGACTTCATGTCTGTACGGAGACATGGCAGAGCCAGCAGGATTTTGTAACCCTCAAACAAGCTACTCATCCAGACTATGTATACATCCAAAAGCCTCGTAGCTTGGGACGTGGTGGTGGGTTAGCTGTTATTCACCGATCTGTTATACAGGTCAAAGAATTTCTAATCAACTCCACCTCATTTGAGTGCCTCCACTTTGCACTGGCTGGTGCCACACAGCTCCAGGTAGTATTTGTCTACCGGCCCCCTAAAGTCTCCACCAACTTCGTACCAGAGCTCTCTGGGTTGCTTGCCACCATCTGCCCCATGTACCCAATGTCTATCCAACCGCAAACAGTATGTCACCCTTAAGGACATTAACTCCATCCTTGCCTCAGTTAACCATGGTGTCCCCCAGGGATCTGTACTCGGCCCTCTCCTCTTCACCATATACATTCTCCCCCTGGGTCAAATTATACGTCACCACGGTCTCAGCTTCCACTGCTACGCTGTTGACACCCAACTGTACATCAGCACCAAACCCTCAACTCCGCTTCCACCTGGACCACTTGTCAACTGTCTGCAAGAACTTAAAACCTGGATGACCTCTAATCTTCTCAAACTGAATAGCAATAAAACTGAGCTCATGGTGGTGCCTCCTAAGCCACTGCTCAGGAGGGTTGGGGATCTTCTCCTGGACGTGGATGGCTGTTCCATTGCCATATCCCCTGAAGTCCGCAACCTGGGCGTCATCCTGGACCCTACCCTGTCATTCCAATCCCACATTAAAAACACCAAAATCTGCATTCTATCACTTGAAAAAACAGACTATCAATTGAAAGACACTCATCACCTGCTTCATCTCCTCCCGTCTGGACTACTGCAATGCCATACTCGCAGGTCTTCCCTCCAAGGCCCTGGACAGGCAGCAATATGTACAGAACTCCACTCTGCAATATGTACAGAACTCAGCCAGCACTAAGCCCTGGCAGCACATCACCCCCACCCTCATGTAGCTCCATTGGTTACCAGTCAAGTTCCTCATCATTTACAAAATCCTGCTTCTCACCTACAATACCCTTACAATATCCATGCTCTGGCCCCTAAATACCTTTCTGACCTACTCCACCCCTACACCCCTCTGCGGTCTCTCCTTTTCTCCAACAAGGACCAGCTGGCTATACCCCGCACCAGATTTAACTTCGGGGACAGGGCCTTTTGTGTGTCCACACCAACTCTTTGGAACCAGTTCCTCTTCTATTGAGTCATATTTCTCATTCAAAATAACAGAGCAAAGCAAGCGACAGAAAGAAAATAGAAGCCGAGCGTCCGACAAAAGTTCTCTCAAACCTGTGCGTTGCATCATGCTGCTCGCGTCGCTTGAAAACAACGGAATTAAGCGGATATCGCTAATGTTCACTCGCATCACATCCGGTTAGGACATGGTGTCATGCTGAAATTATGCACATTTCCGACCTAATTCATTTTCAATACCCTAGTGTTTTCATTCCTACTTTACGTCCAGGCTATTTCTATCAAATGTAGACAGACAGATAAGTGTTGTGTCCTAATTCATTTGATAATAAATTCTTTCTGACTGAAATACCGAAGACCTAAAGACAAAGCCTTAACTATGGCTAAATACAATATATGAGGTTATATCTTTTGATTAGAGGAAAAACTCTTGAGGTTGTGTTAACCATTTACTGTTTTTGCCCTAGCTGATGACACAGAGATCTCCTTTGACCCTGATGAAATCATCACTGGCATTGAGATGATTGATGAAGGCTGGTGGCGGGGATTTGGTCCAGATGGCCACTTTGGAATGTTTCCAGCGAATTATGTTGAGCTCATCTAATACAGTAATCCAGACAATTGGCAGAACACCGATTGACCACAGGACTATGTCACAGAATCTCTCAAAAGGAACCAGCAATGAAAGACCCCTTTTTTATTGGAAGCACCTGCACTGCAACTATGAGTATACTTCATGACAGTCATGTAATGTGAGATTATTTTCCATCTTATGTCTCACTGCTGGTGCAGTTATTGTTGTGTGTGTGCTTTCTGTTTGTTTGTTTTTTGAGTGTTCACATTTATCAGGTATGCAGCAGAAGTGAGTACACGCCCGTGTATTGTCACACACATGTCAAGTAATTAATCAGTCAACCTGGGTTTGATTCCCGCCGTTATGAGTCTGTGTCGCTTTGGATAAAAGCGTCTGCTAAATATCAGTCAATTTACCTTTTAACTTTTAATTCAAGTTTGTATCACCGTAATTACATTATTTTTAAGTTTAACATTAGGATCTGTGCTCTTATGTAAAAAAGAGATGTGGTTCCTGAAGGAAATACCTGTGCATGCAAAGTGTTGGTCGCTATGGCGTTGCTTTGGTTCCTAGCGTTTTGCTAGGGCTGAATGGAGAGAGACCGAGAGAAAGGGCTCCGCTGCGCGTCGGGGTCCGGTTCGCCCTGTCGGGACCTATTTCCAGATAATGACCGCCGTTCTATACATTATCCCTTACAAGGATTACAGTGTTACACAACATTCTGGAGAGATGTACTACCAGTCTTCAGCAACAATTTAACTTAGCTGCACTTTGTTGAGGTGGTTGTGTTGCCTCTAAATGTACCTTTAAAACACTGCAATCCTGTTCTATTGGCTTCAAGGCAGGTGACATACTTGGCCAGGTAATAGTTGTGACTTTTTCTTCTTCAGAAACTCTTTTTTTTCCAAGCTTCTGGAGATTGGACCAAACAATCAACCAATCAATCAGTCAATCAATTTGGTATATTATTGTGCAATATCACCATGAAGCATGGTCCTAATACACTTTACACATTAACAAGAAAATACAACACAACCACTGAATAAAATCTTGTTTTTCAACACAACCACTGAATAAAAATGTAAGTATAAGAGTAAAATGGATGTAATCTTGTCAGTATTGTGGTGTATTTACAGGCATTCATGGTGCCATCTATAAAGGACAACACTTGAACACCTGTTCACCATAACACATTCCCAATTTTAACTTTGAATATAATTTGATCTCATCTGAACAGAAATGTGCTTCCAATATTCATCAGGTTTATGCTGCATTGACAGTATGCACAATGCATCCTTTGCACTCTCATTGGTCATAAATACTCAGATTTCTGTTTTCAGAGTTATACTGTGCTGTGCAAGTAATGCACAGTCTTTGGTGTCATTTTAGTATGACAGCCACTGTGACTCTTATTAGTAGTGCTATGGCACATTCTATACCTCTTCTTTTTTGCTGTGATTGTGTTGCTGTGATTGTGCTGATTTTTTTAGCTGGTCACTAATTCCTGTATCCTTTACTATCTTTGTGAAGGCTCTGAATTAGATTTTCAATTCTTCTGGCAATTCCATGGTTATTATTTCATGGAATTATAGACACATACAGATACAGCCCATATGTTCAAAATTCATAAACTTCTGTTGGTCACTTTATAGCACAGTAAATCACATTACATGTCAGCGATCACAGGTGTATTCACTCTTGAGTTTCTAAAGTTGTTGTTTCTTGTTTTTGTTTGTTCATAAGAGGAAATACTATACTTGTCAACTTGAAAATAATGCAATTATTGAGAGGCAATACCATCTTTTAATCATTTTACATATAAGTTATATTACACTGGGGTTTACTCACTTCTGTGGTATACTGTTTATAATTTGAATACTAGCCAAGTCCCAATTAAGACTTAAAATTACTATTATTTTGTAAGTATTTTCTTTGTTGTTTCTTAGTTTGTTTTCCAAAGAAATGACTGTTTAATTATTGTTCAAATCAATTTTAAATCAGTAACTTAATCAGGTAACTTGCTACATTCCTCATGTATTATGCAGTATCCCTATTTTGTACATCTGACAGACATGGCTATTGTTCTTTATTGTGCTCCCTGTAAATTGTGTGGCTAACATTCTGAACATATTGATCTAGATTTTTTTTTTAAGGGGAAGAGTTCATCAAGTAATCATGTTGCAGTGATGCTGCTGTGGTATTTGATTTGAAAATGTAATCCACTACCAAACCATGGTGAAGTATTTGTTTCCCACTGTATTGCAGGCAGGATACATAAGGATAAAATGCTTTTATTTTAGTAATGTCATTATAAGAAATGTTCTACTTGACTTCTGTTTCCTTAACGTTATGAAGTCTTTCATTATGCATTCATGTATCAGCATTTCAATTACTGTCCAGATATCTACAGCCATTGAGAGAGTATGTAGAAGAATCACAAACAGATATTAACATCATCTGTGATTCCAGTGTATTAAAAAAACTATAAAACTATTTCAAAATTAATATTTATATGTTCAGGGCTTTGTGATCTTGAAAATCTGATGACTAAGATTAAAAATAAAATTTCTGAATTGTCTGTTTGGTTCAGAAATAAAGGAATCTATAAATACCACCAGTTTGAGTTATTTGACACCCAAAGTCATATTCAAGTCGATAAGCAGCACCTCAACTTTCTTGTCTTTTAAAAAACATTATACTTTTGTAAATTCATCTATATTTTCATGTAAATTCATCTATATTTAAATAGATCAGGGGCTTCATTTTTAAAAACAATTGTGTAGAAACCACCCTTCATCTCATGATCTTAAATCATTTCTCAAATGATTGTACACGTGATTCAAATAAAATGAACATACACAAAAAAAACATGCATAAATCACTCTTTTAGATGTGCCGTGTATAGATCACAAATGATCGAGAAATTGTGCCCAGTCGAATGGTTGTAGTTTTCTGACTAGTGAGCACCTCATTAATATTATGATGAAGGGGTTAATAGTAGGTTTGATCCAGCAAGACCACTATTGTTCTTCTTAAGTTTTCTTATTATTATTATTAGTGGGTTTGATCCAGCAAGACCACTATTGTTCTTAAGTTTACTTTATTAGTGGGTTTGATCCAGCAAGCCCACTATTGTTCTTAAGTTTTCTTTATTTATTAGTGGGTTTGATCCAGCAAGCCCACAGCATGACTGAAAGCATAATTAAATAACATATATATACTCTATCAGTGTATGATGCTTGCATGAGGGAAACATCCCAAAACAACGGCACCCATATAATTGCTGTTGTTTTGAGAAGTATTTCTCATGCAAGCACCATGCAACAATGCAAAAAATGTGCATGCTTTCACAAACTTTTGTGAACAATCTTAGCACTTTAAACATTGACTGTTTTGAAGTGCATGTATAGCAATATAGTATAAAAATAATAATAATTGTGATATCATTACAATTTGATGGGGTGGGAGGAGGGGGGTGGGTTCATGTAGGTGGGCCCTATGACCCCAAAGTATGCCTTGACTGGGCCTCAGGTCAAAGAAGTTTGAGAAAGGCTGATGTAGACGACAAAGCAGCAAGGAGGCGTCGTGTGATCATTTAAACAAGTTTTATGACAAGGTTGATGAGGGTGGGGAAAATCGTACATTTCTGTGAAAACTTTGCCCGCACTTCAGTCACATTGTCTTTTAAGAAAATGCAGTCCATTTTTCGGTTCCAGCAGCCAACAACCTCAGAACTGACCCTTCAGGCCTCTCAGGAGGCGCTGGCCTTCTAACCTAGTGACCACCATAGGAACCAGCATGATTGCCCTAGCAACCAGCATTGCAACCACAATATTTATGCGTTTTAGCTTATTGGATGTTGCGTTAATGCAGATAACTTTTGATCCGTGTGCCCGATTTTCATAAATGAGGTACCGTTGGAATCCTTGGATGAGGCTGAGTTCCATGCCTCTGATCAAACCCACTCTTGCAGTTCCTCGGAACCTCAAATCTAGTTATTCCTATTCACCCACTTTTTGGACGAACTACTGCTCCTAGACCGTTTGAGCTATCGACGCAGTTCGAACTCCTAAAATTCAGGCCCGAACCGGTGTAACTTGCTTGTTACTTTCGTGTCGCTGGCCCTTGTCGTTTTCGCGGTATCCCCTTTTTTTGCCGTTTTTGGGCCCCATTGAAATGAATGGCGGAATGTTCAAGGATTCTAATTCCGATTGTGACATCACAGCTCTAATTGTTTAAGCTTGTGTGGGTACCTGATCTGCACGGGTTACCAGATCTGCATGATTACGTCACAAAATAAATAAAATATATTCTGATTGATCTATTAGCCGTTGCACTTCCAGAATTTCATTGGTCAGAATGTTGTTTGCTGTTCGATAATTCGCCTGAGTTTATTGTTTTCTGTTGAAGGACCCAACGTACAGGAAGGAACGCAAGTGTCTGAAATATTGAACTAGTCGGCAAGCCGCCCAATCACCCAAACACCGATGTAATAATTGTAATATAAACAAATAAAACATTAGATGCAGTATTAAATTGCAAACTTCTAGCCTGTCAAACCTTGAAATCAGTGGCGGCTGGTGGTATTTTTTTCTAGTGAAGCAGTTATGAAATTATGACACCCCCTTCCGGAAACGAACATTGCGCCTAACACGCCTGCCAAAGTTGGTGAGGTTGAATGTATGAGACACATGATGACATTGAACTGTCTGCAATGGCATAAACAAAAGCTATGTTGTTTGATCAGTCAGAGAGCTCAGAGTAATTTGTTGAGAAATCAAGACCTGTTTACCACCATCTCAAAGTACAGGCCACAAATGGGGTGTAATAGGCCTAAGACTGGACAAGACAGTAAACAAGGTTTATGTATTATTATTATTATTATTATAAGTTTGCATATTTTTGTTAGACATATTGCTTGCCAAGACTAGGCTATCTATGGCCATGCCCCCAAAAAAGAGCATCTCGACTTTAGCACTAATTAGTGACTAGGTAAGTCTCTATATACTGAAAACAATACCAACTATATTTTCTGATCTTGATATAAGATGAATAACACTTGGTTAGACTGTATTAGAAAAGCAGTTTTTGCAGTGTAGCCTATTAATGCCAAGTTGTTGATGTCCACATCTTGAAACAACAACCTTCCAATAGGCCCTATTCTAAGCTACTAATTATGCCCCATAAGCAATGTCAAATTCAGTAGCCTATTGAGACACATTCTTGCCTCTGGGATACATTAAGAAATTATACCATGACTGCTGCTCTGGCATATGTTTGACCAACCGGTTTGTTTCTGTCACAGCCAGAAGTAAAAATCCACTTGACATTTGCCTCCTGATACACTGAAGAATCCTAGAATTTTTTTCTGAATCAATCAGTGTCTATTTCGTTTTTAAATGGTAGTTGAAATGTAGCTTCAAGTAGATTGTTCTGAATTGTCTTTGACAAAATTGAGGATTTAAAATGGGAGGCCAAGACGTTATAACACATCCATAACATAGGCTAATGTTATCATAACACATCAGTGAACTTACAGGATGGCTACGTTGAGAAGCTGCACTTTCTAATGCATAGTAGCACCCACGAACTGTGTTAATTTCACAGGAAGTCTCTTGGTCTCCCCTCTGCATTCACTCATAGAGCTGGTAAGTCCCGCCCATCCGCTAAACCCCCAGTGGACCTCTAGATTGAAAAATCGTCAATGCAAGTGAATGTGAGAAAATAATTATTTTCTGGTCCCGTTTGAATTGTGCCATGAATGTGAACATATGTTGTCTGTGAATTTTTAATATAATTTTTCATGTTACGAGTTTGACAGTATATTATATGATTCTTCGGCTATCAGTTGTGGAAAAGACATAGGGAGGGAAAGTGAAAACCAGCGCCCCAAGTGGTAGCGTTCCTATCGAAGAGCAGCTCCAATGTTAACTATTTTAAAAAAAATATTGTGAAGCCAAATCAGCGATGTTATCCACCAAAAATATTTTCAGTGTCTATACAGTAATAATATTCTAACTGTGAAAATGTCAGACCCTATTTTGCCTTATTTAAGAAAATCGAAATTGCTCCTATTTGTTTCATAAACGAACTACAAAAGAAGTCACGTGACTTTACTCTTCAACGTTACTCACGGTAGCATGGTTTGTTTATTAGCCTGGTTAGCATTGACACTTAACACTTACAGCTAGCTCTTCATGTGAGTAGAAGCACAACACCAGTTATCCTGACATAAAGGTTATCACCACGCGGTTTACATCACGTTCCGTTATTACAAAAATATGTTGAGCCAGTTAAGCAAATTGCGTATTGATCAGTTAGAGATTAAGCGCCCAAACATGTGACGTCACATGCAGCTGTAGTTCCTTATCACCGTGTTACGACAAAAACTCAAAACAATTCAACTGATCGTAAAAATAAGGTATGACCACTTGAAGCAATAGAGGTGACCCCGGTGCCTAACATATGGAAGGCATTAAATTAAGATCCCAATGTGCACCGAGATATATTTTTTCTAAAAAAAAATCCCATCCACTCCGCTAAACTCTAGGAACGCAACCACTAGATGGCGATGAGATTACTTTCCCTCCCTATTGCTGTGAAAGGGTCCACTTTAAATATTAAAACGTTTACCTCAGGCATTGCTTGAGCAGCTACGCTTCAAACCCAGCCGAATTCTACTCTCGACTTTGGACAAATGAGGTGGCGACACATCATCTATTATGACGTCATCATGCAGATCTGGTAACCCGTGCAGATCAGGTACCCACACTTGCATCTAGCAGAGCTCTAATGGGCTGGGCTGGGCTGTCTGTGTATATGAAGGTGTGTGCATGTAACTTTTGACCCGTATGTCCGATTTTCATGAATGAGGTACCGTTGGAATCCTCGAATGAAGCCCAGTTCAATGCCTTGCCAGCACCAAGTGTAGAGGTCATGTAAAAAAAGATTGCGCTCTGCCATCTTTTTTTAAAGTGAATCCATGTTCATACAGGTCATTTAAAAAATAAAAAAAAACTTTTTCCCAGTCCATTCAGCCCAGTTCAATGCCCAGCTAGCTCGATTCAAACTTATGTCATGTATACAGTTGTATAAATTAAAACATTGAGAAACACACATTCATACAGAAATTATGCACATCCACGCAACACGACGATTCAAGCTAAGTTACTCATCATTGCCCGGCAAGAAGTCCACAATCAATTCAATTGTCTTGCCACGATCTGTGGAGCTTACAGACAACGTTAAATTAATATAAGTTCTGTATGCTATTTAAAGCCGACCTAAGGATGAGTCCCTTCATGATGGTGTGTTGCAATGCATTCTGGGTGCATGAGGGTATCTACATGTAAACCGAAGCATTGAGAACTGTGTTTGGATATTACTTGGCAGTCTGAATCAGAATTACCTTAGCTCTCAGTAAGTTACAGTTTATTATAGTCATGTGATTTACATAAAGTAGTAAACAACAGTAATGTTAAACGTGTCAACAAGTTAGAGTATACCCCACAAGCCACAATAGGGAACGTTCAAGTAAGCGTTAGCACATATACAAACCTATTAATGTTAGCTAACATGCTAAGCATTGAAAATGAATGCGTTAGCAATAGCCACTGCTTTTTTTGAGCTGACAAGCATTAAAAATGCGTGGAAATGCGTTAAAAATTTAATCAGCCAAATTGACTCACTTCTTAAGACCCTTGGTATGGTGTTACAACGATGTGGAGTCGAAATGTAAATTGTTTGTATGGTTTTAATGTGTAAACAGACCAACCGCGATTTTGCAATGAAGTGAATGGAGTCATTAGAGTGCATGAAAATGCACTCTATTGTTATCCGATTTCTTCTTAAAATGCTTCTTCTTATTACAATGCATGAAAATGCACTGTACTGTTCTTCCTAGGCTTCTTATTACAGTGCATGAAAATGTACTGTACTGTTCTTCCCAGGCTTTTTATTATAGTGCATGAAAATGATTAGCTAGGTTAGCTAAGTCACATGGTTAGCATAGTTAGCATGCTAGCATGTTAGCATGCTAGTTAGCATAGTTGCTAAAAATTATTAGCTAGGTTAGCTAAGTCACATGGTTAATATAGTTAGCATGTTAGCATGCTAGTTAAAATAGTTAACATACCTACTAAAAATGATTAGCTAGGTTAGCTAAGTCACATGGCTAACATAGTTAGCATGTTAGCATAACTACTAAAAATAAAAACATTAGCTAAGTTAAGTAACTTGGTTAACATTATTATCTTTGATAACATAGTTAGCATAACTGCTAGCAAACATTAGAGCCATTCCAACTGTCAGTTATCGTCATTTATCTACCTACATAATTTAACCATTTAAAGTATCCACCTATTTAACCGTTTAACCAGTCATTCCAACTATATTAAACCTCATCTACCTAGCAACCAATATAGTTTGTTTTTAGTCTGTATGATATTTTACATCATATTTTTGCATTTTCATGCACTGTATTTCCTTCAGGAAATGCTTTTCTAGTTACAGTGCATGAAAATGCACTGTACTGTTATTCCAAGGCTTTTTCTTCTTCTTCTTCTAACGCAGTTAATGCAGCTTAAACCGTGTAACGTAGAAACTTCATTCAAACTATGTTACGTAGGTCTTACTTAGGACATGTGGGCTTTGTATTTTTCAACTTTGTAACTTTTATACTTTTTAAACTATTAATTAAAAACTAGTCAAAATTTCCCCATAGACTTAACATGGGCTGATGACATCACAATAGAGCCGTTAAGCAATTAGAATCCTATGGCAGGTGTTCGGGCCACCTGGACCAACTGCCAGTCTCAGGCTTTAAGCATACAAACTGGCCCTATTAAGACTACACATCCTGTTCAACTGCTTCCTCTGCCAAAAACTGTTTCAAAATAAAAGTCCTCACTACAATATTTCACTGTTAAACAATTTAACGCTTTAAACTACTGAACTTTTTAACTGTTCAGCCATTGTAACTGTTACTTGTCATCAACTATGACTCCTACCCACTGTAGCTAGTTAGCTAAGTAACATGGTTAGCATAGTTAGCATGCTAGCATGTTAGCACGTTAGTTAGCATTTTTAGCAAAACTGCTAAAAATGATTAGTTAAGTTAGCTAAGTCACATGGTTAGCATAGTTAGCATGCTAGCATGTTAGCATGCTAGTTAGCATTTTTAGCAAAACTGCTAAAAATGATTAGCTAAGTTAGCTAAGTCACATGGTTAGCATAGTTTGCATGCTAGCATGTTAGCATGCTAGTTAGCATTTTTAGCAAAACTACTTATAATGATTAGCTAAGTTAGCTAAGTCACATGGTTAGTAAAGTTAGCATGCTAGCATGTTAGCATGCTAGCATGTTAGCATGCTAGTTAGCATTTTTAGCAAAACTACTTATAATGATTAGCTAAGTTAGCTAAGTCACATGGTTAGCAAAGTTAGCATGCTAGCATGTTAGCATGCTAGTTAGCATTTTTAACAAAACTGCTAAAAATGATTAGCTAAGTTAGCTAAGTCACATGGTTAGCATACTTAGCATTTTAACATTGTTAGCATGCTAGTTAGCATACTTGGTTAACATTATTATCTTTGTTAACATAGTTAGCATAACTGCTAGCAAACATTAGAGCCATTCAAGTGTCAGTTATGGGTCAACTATCTACCTAAATAATTTAACCATTTAAACTATCCACTTATTTAACTGTTCAGTCATTCCAACTATATTAAACCTCATCTACCTAGCAACCAATATAGTTTGTTTTTACTCTGTATGATATTTTACATCATATTTTTGCATTTTCATGCACTGTATTTCCTTCAGGAAATGCTTTTCTAGTTATTATTCTTCTTCTAACGCTTTTTGTGCGTTTAATACAGCTTCAACCGTTTAACTTAGAAACTTCATTCAAACTGTGTTGCGTAGGTCTTACTTATGTGACTTCAGCTATGTATTTTTCAACTTTGTAACTTTTATACTTTTTAAACTATTAATTAAAAACTACTAAAATTTCCCCATTGACTTAACATTAGATTATGACATCACAATAGCAATTAGAATCCTATGCCAGGTGTTCAGGCCACCTGGATCAGCATATATTAGTCCAGGCAAAGTGAGGTCTGACCCAAAACTAATTGCAACAGAATTTATTTTCACATTTTTATATTTCAATTGATGATCTAAACACCATAGTAAAAGTCCATGAAAATCCAGTTGGTGGAAATATGTTAAAATGAGGGCTGTTTTATGCATTATCCTTCAGCAAATACTGACAAAACTGTAATTAGAATGTTGTAGAATAAGGATTCTAAAGAATATCTGACCCCATCTAACTTAACATGGAATTTTAGAATATTGCATTGTTGAGGAACATTCTTTTATTTTCAAAGAGTTAGTACATTTCTCAGGCTTATTTCAGACTGGTTTGTTGCCAACTGGAAATGGTTGTTGAGTCTTTAAATAGAGCCAGTGTGTTTTTGCATGTAAGTGTTCCACAATGTTAAAGTTGTACAAACACATAGTTTTAACTTAAAAGCATTATTAAGCCTAGGAAAGTGTTTTTGGTGGTCTGATTTAGAGTTCACTGAATCATATACAGTACATCACAAGTATCAGTCCATCATTTTCCAAGACTTATAGTAATTGACCTCTTGCCCGGGGGTTGACTGAGAGACTGTCTGTCCAATCAGAGGGGCCTGTATGATGCCTCTTTACTTTGCACAATTTTGGCTAAAACAGTAATCAGACAGCACAGCATGTTTATGTAAGTGAATGAATGAAGGAAAATTGTAAAGTTAAAGATGGACATGATAATGTCCAAATTCGACAGAAAGGTGCAGATAACTGCAACTAGCCTCCAAAGAGGTGACTATTGTTGTGACGTCTGGCAAAAGGTGCTTGCTTTACTAATAAATATAGTTTAAGATTAATAATTTAAATGCATGCCTATGCATGGGTCATGGTTTTACCAAAATCATAGAACAGCCAAAACCATACATATTCTAAAAGCATATGCCCTGTACATGAAATATAGCATTAATCAACTTATGTCCCATCTTCCTCCATACCATGCATAATACATACTCCTCTATTCTGTATAGGCGAATCAAGTGAACAGCTGATACATTTTGGCCTGCACTATTAAGAGAAACAAATTAAACATCATAAACTATATATTTTCTAAAAGCATATAACCTCTAGAAGTGATGTGACACCAATTAGGACATGTCCCATCTCCCTCCATGCAATGCACAATACATTGCCCTCTATTCTGTATAGGCGAATCTAGTGTAAAGCGGATACATTTTAGCCTATACTGTCTATGGAAAACAGATTAAATACCCTAAACTATATATTTTCTGAAAGCATATTACTTGTAGATGAGATATAACACCAGTTAAGACATGTCTCATCTTCCTCCATGCCATGCACAACACATTGCCCTCTATTCTGCATTGGCAAATCTAGTGTACAGTGGATACATTTACAGTCAAGGGAAAACAAATGAAACACCCTAAACTATATATTTTCTGAAAGCATATACCCTCTAGATGAGACATTACATAATTCAAGACATTTCCCATCTTTCTCCATGCCATGCACAATACATTGCCCTCTATTCTGCAAAGGTGAATCTAGTGTAAAGTGGATACATTTTGGCCTATAATGTCCAGGGAAAACAGATTAATTTTCTAAAAGCATATGCCCTCTAGATGAGATATAATACCAGTTAAGTATTATCTTCCTCCATGCCTTGGACATGGTACATATGCCTGTTTTGCATTTACTCTGTATTAAAACACATTGATTTTAATATATATCGCTGAAAAAAGTAGAGCATTCCAAAATGTTCAATGTTAACATTTAAAATCATATTATTATTTCATTTGACCATCATTTGTCCCTTTGACCATCATTTGTCCATCATTTGACCATCATTTGTCCCTATTATTTCATTTGACCATCATTGACCCCTGTGGGCTGAATAGTAATTGAGATATAGGGCTATATTTGTCTAATACGCATGGTCACTATCAAATAGCTTAGGGGTTTGTCCAGTCCACATTGGGGGTGGTTTTGTTTTCAAAAGTCCGGCACCTGGCGCAAAATGGTGGATCTATATGTTTCTTAATTAGTCATGGGTGTGTTTTGGGCGTAACATCCTTTAAACCAATGAGAGTGATACTGTCATTCTCTTTAACAGCAAGCAGTGAGACTTCAAAAAGCACATCGGTATTTTGATAGTCAGCGGCGCAGTTGAAGGAATCAGCTTGCACCCGAGACCGTATGGAACAGGTATTCCACTAAACCATGCTTTACTAAAACCAAGCAGAGTATAGCCTATAAACGCATCTGCACTCGTGTATTATTTGGCAAAGTGAAACTAACTTCTCTGTGGTGTCATAGTCAACGACAAAACAGTTATACACAGTTAATTACTTTCACTATTGACTGACAATAGGTTACCATTGACAAAATAGCCTGAAAAAGGCAACACTTACCCCAATAGTGTTTAAATGACTAAATAAGAAACCTAAGGACATTTATCCTGCAGAGGAGTTGCTTACATCTCGTGACAGTGCGTCTTCAGCTGTGCTCCATATGTGCCTCTCGCCTATTCACTTTTAATTGTCATTAACAATTTGAAAATGATGGTGAATAACTACTCATTGTGAGACGTATTTCCTGATATCTTTATTATAATTATGTTCCCCATTGTAATCGTGTAATTTATAATGTTTTTATGGATGTGCGCTGGTGCACGTTCCTGTGGACGAGAAAAGCAGGGTGTAGTTGTGCACCCGCCCATCACTGTTGATAATGCACTCTTAAAATAACATATAAACAACTCGCCATGGATTTCTGACCAGGTATTTCTTGGTCAGTGGCGTAATGCGTTTTAGGTAGTGTAAGATAGCGATTTTTAGATAATGCGCTAGACCCGTCCTTAGGTCGTTAATTGCCACACGACTGACGAAAAACTATATAATAGAAATACGTGTTGCATCGTGATGATTATACGCTTTGCGCTGTGCTTTTGAATGTCATGATAGGGCCCATAGCCATTCTAACCTCTTGGCAGCCATTTTGGTGGCCATCTTGAAAAGTATAAGTATATATACTCTTTTGATCCCGTGAGGGAAATTTGGTCTCTGCATTTATCCCAATGCGTGAATTAGTGAAACACACACAGTGAGGTGAAGCACACACTAATCCCGGCGCAGTGAGCTGCCTGCATCAACAGCGTATTTCGGAGCAGTGAGAGGTTAGGTGCCTTGCTCAAGGGCACTTCAGCCGTGCCTACTGGTCAGGGTTCGAACCGGCAACCCTCCGGTTACAGGTTCAAAGTGCTAACCAGTAGGCCACGGCTGCCCCCAAATGACCCCTTTCTGCCCCCAAATGACCCATTTTTTAGTGGATTAGATTTTTAATATGTTATTTAGCATGTCTAACAGTACCAGAATCCATAAAAAAACCTTTTGTATCAATTTTTTCAATGTTGAACCCTATATTGACCCGCCTAAAGTTACTCAACTTGCACTGGATCATCTTCCTGAATCTCAATATTATCACAAGTGTGGGCAAAAGTCAGCACCAGTCAGAGGCTACATCCATTGTTTTGCACTTTTATGATGTCATCACATCACCAAAAGTATTGGTTTTACCAAAAATATTTGTCAATATTTTAAACTACAAAAATACATACCTATAAAGTATTTTGATACAAAATACGAAGTCATTTTATTCAACCCAGTCAAATACAAATTACGAATATACAATATATTTTGTATTTGAAATATGGAATACATGTACAATAAATACTGCTCATCCCTGTAGGCATCACTTGTTCTGAGATACCATGTTTGGTTCAGGAGATATAATGAAGAATATAGGCGTAATTCAGTTATAATGGAACATTTAATAGTTGCCACGGCGATCATTAGGGTTTTTTTATAATGGTTTCATATCTGAAAATGTTCAGGGCTCCAAACTGTACAAGTTCACCAAGTTTCATGCTTATATGAAAGATTTTGACCTAATTTTCACATATCCCCTGTACTATGAAAGTTCAATAAAACTGCCACAGGTGCAGCTTTTCGCCATTGACATATGCACAAATAATTCCAATTTTGACAATGTTCCACCACTTGGATTTTCATGGACTTTTGGTATGTGATATGGGAAGGTTTCATGAACTGAATACAACAAAAATCATTTCTGTTGCAATTAGTTTTGGGTTGGGTGATTTTTTTCTCACAGATTGCCTGGACTATATGGCTCTGGCCAGGCCACCTGGATCAACTCTGAGTTTCTCAGGCTTTATGACATCATAGCAATTAGAATATTGTGCCAGGTGGTCAGGCCACCTGCATCAACTGTCAGTTTCTCAGGCTTTAAGCATACAGTCTCATTCTATGCTATAAGCCTGAGAAACTGTTCAGTCATTCCAACTATATTAAACCTCATCTATCTAGCAAATAGCATCTATCTAGCAAATAGTTTAACCTTTTAAACTATCCACCTATCTCTGAGCTTTTAATATCTTATCAACCACAAAGGAAACTTAGATCATCCAATTCTAATCTTTTAATCGTACCCAAAGTGCTCCACAAACAAAGTGGAGAAGCTGTGTTTATCCATTATGCCCCCAAACTATGGAACACCCTGCCTCTGTACATCAAGCACGCGAGTTCAGTAAATATTTTTTAAAAAGATCTGAAAGCATACCTGTACAGGAAAGCTTTTAGTTAACTCATCTTATCCTGTAGACTACATTTTCAGTTTATTCTACATCTGAGGGCGCAGCCAGCCAGAAGCAGATGGGCTCCCCCTATTAAGTCAGGTTCTGCTCAAGGTTTCTTCCTGGAATATGGGAGTTTTTCCTTGCCACAGTTGCCATATGGCGTGCTTGTGGGGGGTAAGAGGGTTAAGGCTGCCAGTCTTATGACGTCATTTTCTATATTTTTGATATGTTGCTGAGTAGATCATAAACAGCAAAGAAAAGTGATTGATAATGACTGACTGACTATTATTGTGTTACATGCTTCAAATGTAAAGCACTTTGAGCTGCATTCTGTGTATGAAAGGTGCTATACAAATAAAGCTTGTCATTCCAACTATATTAAACCTCATCTACCTAGTTCAGTCATTCCAACTATATTAAACATCATCTACCTAGCAAATAATTTAACCTTTTAAACCATCCACCTATTTAACTGTTCAGTCATTCCAACTATATTAAACCTCATCTACCTAGTTCAGTCATTCCAACTATATTAAACTTCACCTACCTAGTAAATAATTTAACCTTTTAAACTATCCACCTATTTAACTGTTCAGTCATTCCAACTATATTAAACCTCATCTATCTAGCAAATAATTTAACCTTTTAAAACCTCATCTACCTCATAACTGCTAAAATGATTATCTAAGTTAGCTAAGTCACATGGTTAGCATAGTTAACATGTTAGCATTGTTAGCATTTTTTCCAAAACTGCTAGAAAACATGAGCTAAGTTAACTAAGTAACTTGGTCAAACATTAGAGCCATTCCAACTGTCAGTTATCGTCAACTATCTACCTATATAGAGCCTTTAAACTATTTGTCTATCAACACACATTAAACTATCAGTCTGTCAACAACTTTTAAACTATCTACATATAACTTTTAAACTTTCAACATTCATTAAACTATCTGTCTATTAACAACTGTTAAACTATCTACATTCAACTTTTAAACTGTCTACGTCTAAACTATCAACTTTTTATTAAGCTATGCTATGTCTGTCCTAGCTTCATTTTCATGCACTCGTAATTCCCTGGAATTACATTCTCTAGTTATTTTTCTTCTTCTAACGCACTTAATGCATCTTCAACCGTTTAACGTAGAAACTTCATTCAAACTATGTTACATAGGTCTTACTTAGGACATGTGTGCTATGTATTTTTCAGCTTTGTAACTTTTATACTTTTTAAACTATTAATTAAAAACTAATCAAAATTTCCCCATTGACTTAACATTATGATTATGACATCACAATACGGCCGTTAAGCAATTAGAATCCTATGGCAGGTGTTCAGGCCACCTGCAGTCTCAGGCTTTAAGCATACAAACTGGCCCTATTAAGACTACACATCCTGTTCAACTGCTTCCTCTGCCAAAAACTGTTTCAAAATAAAAATCCTCACTACAATATTTCACTGTTAAACAATTTAACCCTTTAAACTACTGAACTTTTTAACTGTTCAGCCATTGTAACTGTTATTTATGGGGGTGTCGGTCCAGTGAAAATTGCCAGGGCCGAATTTTGTTCCCAGTCCGACCCTGCAAATACTCATACCAAATTTCAGGCACGTATGTCAAGGAATTCTTGAGACATTGCACTCAGAGTGTTCATTGACTTGACCTTTGACCGCCAACATCTATATATATCCATATATTTAACTATTTAAGAAAAAGTATAAGTGTGGCCACAGTTCGGCTCTGGCATGGAGGGGGGGGTTATGCATCTGTGCTAATGTGCTAATATAGCACGCAAACAGTGAGGCATAAAGACAGTGGTACAAGTGGCTAGTGGACAGACAGTACCAAACATGGAGGGGATGAAGAGGCAGACAGACTATGCAGAGAAGTCTATCTCTCCTCTTCCTTTAAGTGAGGCATTGAACAGTTCAATGGCCCTGGGGACAAATGACTTTCTCAGTCTGTCAGTTGTGCAAGGCAGTGAGCGAAGTCTCCAGCTGATCAGGCTCTTCTGTTTAACAATAGTGCTGTGGAGTGGGTGACACTCATTGTCCAAGATGTTGATCAGTTTGTTCAGGGTCCTTTTGTCAGATAGTGAAGTGATACACTCCAGTTCAGCTCCCACTACAGAGCCAGCTTTCCTTACCAGCCTGTCAATTCGCCCCACATCCTTCTTCCTTGTGCTTCCACCCCAGCATACTACTGCATAGAAGAGGGGGCTGGCAACAACAGACTGGTAGAACATCCTGAGGAGCTTACTGCACACATTGAAGGACCGCAGCCTCCTCAGGAAGTACAGCCTGCTCTGCCCTTTCTTGTAGAGTGCATCAGTGTTGGCTGACCAGTCCAGTTTATTGTCCAGGTGGAGACCCAGATACTTGTAGGTGCTAACCACCTCCACATTGACCCCATCAATGTGGACTGGTAGCAGAGTGGGCTTAGACCTGCGGAAATCCACCAGCATCTCCTTGGTCTTTGAAGTGTTAAGTTGAAGATGATTGAGTTTGCACCATTGCACAAAGTCCTCCACCAGGCTCCTGTACTCCTCCTCCTGCCCGTTCCTGATAGACCCCACAATTGCAGTATCATCAGAAAACTTCTGCATGTGGCATGACTCGATGTTGTAGCAGACGTCAGATGTGTACAGGGTGAACAGGACTGGAGAGAGCACAGTTCCCTGTGGCGCTCCGGTGCTGCAGATCACAGTGTCAGAGAGACAGTTCTTCAGTCTGACAAACTGTGGTCGCTCGGTCAGGTAATCTGTAATCCAGGTTACCAGGTTACTATTGGTTGCTAAGTAGATGAGGTTTAATATAGTTGGAATGACTGAACAGTTAAATAGGTGGATACTTTAAATGGTTAAGTTATTTAGGTTTAACTATGCTAACTAGCATGCTAACTATGCTAACCATGTTACTTAGTTAACCTAGCTAATCCTTTTTAGTTGATATGCTAACTATGCTAACTAACATGCTAACAATGTTAAAATGTTAACTATGCTAACCATGTGACTTAGCTAACATAACTAATCATTTTTAGTAGCTATGCTAACTATGCTAACTAGGATACTTTAAATGGTTAAGTTATGTAGGTTTAACTATGCTAACTAGCATGCTAACATGTTAACTATGCTAACCATGTTACTTAACTAACTTAGCTAATCATTTTTAGCAGTTTTGTTAAAAATGCTAACAATGTTAGCAATGCTAACTATGCTACCCATGCTAACTAGCTACAGTGGGTAGGAGTCATAGTTGATGACAAGTAACAGTTACAATGGCTGAACAGTTAAAAAGTTCAGTAGTTTAAAGGGTTAAATTGTTTAACAGTGAAATATTGTAGTGAGGACTTTTATTTTGAAACAGTTTTTGGCAGAGGAAGCAGTTGAACAGGATGTCTAGTCTTAATAGGGCCAGTTTGTATGCTTAAAGCCTGAGACTGGCAGTTGATCCAGGTGGCCTGAACACCTGCCATAGGATTCTAATTGCTTAACGGCCGTATTGTGATGTCATAATCATAATGTTAAGTCTATGGGGAAATGTTTAGTAGTTTTTAATTAATAGTTTAAAAAGTATAAAAGTTGCAAAGATGAAAAATACAAAGCCCACATGTCCTAAGTAAGACCTACGCAACGCAGTTTGAATGAAGTTTCTATGTTTCTATATATGAAGTTTCTATGTTTCTATATATGAAGCCTAGGAAGAACAGTACAGTGCATTTTCATGCACTGTAATAATAATAAAATGCCTTGGAATAACAGTACAGTGCATTTTCATGCACTGTAATAAAATGCCTAGGAAGAACAGTACAGTGCATTTTCATGCACTGTAATAAATCGGATAACAATAGAGTGCATTTTCATGCACTCTAATAAGAAGAAGTTGCCTAGGAAGAACAGTACAGTGCATTTTCATGCACTGTAATAAGAAAAAATCAGATAACAATAGAGTGCATTTTCATGCACTCTAAAAATAATAATAATAAGAAGAAGAAGAAGAAGAAGAAGCCTAGGAAGAACAGTACAGTGCATGTTCATGCACTGTAATAATAATAAGAAGAATAAGAAGAAGACTTCGGAAAACAGAACAGTGCATTTTCATGCACTGTAAGAAGAAGACTTCGGATAACACAACAGTGCATTTTCATGCACTGTAATAATAAGAAGCCAGGAGATTTCAAGATAGTGGATTCCATCCACTATAATTATGTTTCCCATTGTAATCGTGCAATTTGTAATGCTTTGCATGGACGTGCGCTGGTGTGCGTTCATGAATGATAGAAGGATAGTGCGTGCACCTGCCAATATGACTGTTGACATGCGCTCTTAAAATAGCATATGAACAACTTGCCATTGACTTCTGACCAGGTTTAGGTGGTGTATGATAGCGATTTTTAGACAACGCGCTAGGCCCCTCCCTGGGTTGTTAATTGCCACACCCCTGGGCGCAATGCTTAAAAAATAAACGTGCAAAATACAGAATTCAACTTTGCACGGGTGAATAACGAACTTTACGCCATGCGCTGGTGCCCAAAATACAGCCCCATAACTCCGATACGATATAGAGGGAATGGACCGACAAGATTTATGAATTCCTGTAGCATAGCAGCTTTTTTCCATTTTGATTTAGGAGGGGGGGCAGTGTTCCTACCCAAAAACCAAGCTTCCTATTGCTGTTTCAGTAAGACCTGCTCAAAGTGCGGCAGAAGTGCTGTTCACCCTATTGAGAGTTTATGTGCCATTAATGATTCTGAAAACGTTATTTTAAGGTAAAATAAACTCTTTGGGGGCACAGATCTCATTGTAAGGTTAATTTAAAAATCACATCTGAGGAAGCATAAAGTTAGCATGAGAAATGCATGTGAGGCGTTAGGGAGTGAGATGTCTCAATTGTCAATTTTCAGTTGTCAATTATTACAAAGGGCACAACAATTGTGGGATAATAAATGGCTTCACCTGACCACTACCCCTGAATAATAGAAAGGTTTTCAGCATTATCAGTCATTAATTTCTGAATGACAGTCAAAAAACTGGGCAATACTTTACAAACATATGGTTACATATGAGCACATTGAACTTATGAGCACACTGTAATCCTGGCCATTTGATGCTTGGGAGTTGCATTAACATTGATGTTTGTCTTTAAACTCAAAAATTGAGCACAAGGATCAAGGTTAGATTGGAAACAGGCATTGAAGACACAGAAAAATCAAGGGGAAACATATTGCACTCATAAGTTGACATACCCTGTACTACATGCTAAAGTTGAAAAAAGAGGAAACTGATCTTAATTAAAAAAATGAGGAAAAATCCAACCTTTAAGGACACCAATTTTCTTTGTGAATGAATAATGTATCGTAAATAAATAAAGTTTTTTCTTAAAATACATGGGCTCATAAGTAGGCCTATGCATATACCCATATGTTAAATTCCCATAGAGGCAGTCACATTTTTATTTTTAAAGGGCAGTTTTTTCATGGATCCAGGATGCATTCTGATACATTTCCCTTGGCCTTTGGAATTAAAATAGCCCCACATCACATACCCTTCACCATATCTCACGATTGGCATGGGGTACTTTCCATAAGATCATCTCTCAATGTAAATCAAAACAGCTATTAGGCTAACTGAAATAAACCATGCCAATCTCTAGGTGTGATGTTGTGGTGCTATTTTAATTTATTTTGACATTGCTTAAGCACAGTCGCGTGGTTCATTTGGTTTTGTCAAGGAAGGAAACTACGCGGCGTAAACGCTGTCCTCCAATGAGAAGTTGAAAAGAACAATCTCACACAAACTCAATGATTTCGAAAGTACAGAAACCATTATGCGTGAGGATCTTGTGCATAACCTACGTGACTCAGACGCAGCAAAGCCACAGCGCGATAGCCTGCATAGTGTGGCTCCATCAAGCTAAATTATCCTTTGGCAATGGGTGAGTTTGATTCAGACAAACGCAAATATTAGCTTACTTACCCAGTGATTGTTTACCATGATTTAACTTACTTCAGAACATTGGGTCGAATTCCATGTAGGCCTAGAAAAAAAATCTATATATCTCAACATCGTATCTAGGATCAATAGTGGGTAGGATAAGCCTACGCATAGCCTAACACTGTAACACCGAATGATGCAGTGTTCACTATCTAAACAGTAGTGTAACAGGCCTTCAGCCGACAAAGTAACGTCGGCTTCCATGTGTCAGTCAGCGACTTGCCGTTTTAGCTGTTTAGCCTACCTGCCATTTTCTAACCTTTAAATGTTTTAAGCCACCTTATGTAGGCTAGGCCTAGTACTTTCTATACCATAGGCTAGTCTACATTGCAAGCCACTGAAACCTATAATTTGGGTAGACTCCACATTTTTGCAATTTATTCCACAAAATAGTGTTCGTTTATAGAGAGATGAATTCCTCTTACTGTCTCAAAACAGGAAATAAGTTGAGCTCTAAGGCCTTTCAGTAGCCTACCGCAAACGAACAATATTACATTTTGTCATTGTGAAAATTGCCATTGGTAGGCCTACATATTTGGGGAAGTAATACATTTTGAGGGAACCAGGATGTCAAGTAACTAGTGATATTTTAAGCTGATGTGGTTGTCAAAGTGAGACATTGTGCTTGAAAACAAATGAGGTGATAGACATGTGTAAACAGGATACATAACTCAGCCCTTACTTTTCATTATTGCCATCACCATCGTTACAGTGACTTGAAAATTAGGACAAGTGTGAGATGTAGGTGTGCCCATATGAAGCTCATTTTTTTAAAATTTGATTCTTGCTCAGTGCTCCATGTTGAAAATCAGTTGCATGATTAGGCTAATTATTATTACTATGAATCTGCTCGCTTTCCATCACCATTCTCCTCCAGCTTGTAAGAGCCTAACACACTGCATCACATTGCATTGAATTCTTCTCGTGTTAACAGTGTAGTTCATAACACATAGCTGTGGTTATATTCTCTGTCAGGAAGTGGTGTTGTAAGCATGTGGTTTCATATTAGACTTGCCTTCTCCCCGAGACTTGTCTGTTTCTAATGTGTTCATTAATTCTCTTTATTCTGAAAAGAACTCCAGATCAGAGTCAATACAAAATCTGTTTTAAACTCTGTTGTTTTTTATGTTCCAGCTGACTGGTCTCTCGTAATTAACCTACTCTGATTATCCAGATATTAAACTTCATTTAGTTGTTCTACCTTGTAAAGAGATTATGAGCTTCCTGGTGCTTAATATCTAAAATTATTACTGAGCATTACTAACATCCCTTCTTGGTCTAAAAGAAGTTGTTCAAAGTACATGGTAAACTGACATAAATCAAACACATGGGGCCACGTGGCTGAATCAGTTTTGAACGGACGCTTTGCTTCATGAGAACATAAGACTTGGTGCATTTACCGATAGTTGCTTGTGAGATCTTGCAACCAATAGTGGTCCTACAACAAATGTAACTCTACTATCCCTTGTAGTTATGTTTGTAATAATAGTGAATAAATTTGCAAGTAATACGGTTTTGACCACGTAGAATGCACCAAATCATGGATTTTTTTTCAACGTGATTTTATCTAAATGTATTGTAACGATTTGATAGCGACACACACAGTTGTCCAATCAATAGGTTTATTAGCTGAGAACGAGAGCAGGGACACAGACACAGAACACAATGCACACAGGGCAGGTCAAGAAAACACACACACACTACACCAACAGGGGAGGTCGCAGCCCCCCACACAAAAAGGATCACACATGAGGGAAAACTAAAAGGGAAACATGTTACACTAAAGACACTAACTTTACACTTATAACTTAAGAGAATAACGACATAAACCCCCCAAATGTTCGCTCTCGTATCCCAGCATGCCTTTCGCGGGAGAACGCTAACACTGTCTTTTTGCGCCGACGCTACAGTATATTAAATGTTATTTAAATGTAATTTTATTTTTTTGTTATGATATGCCTACATAAGAACATATACAACTTTAACATAATGTACTGGTGTTGATATGATATGAAGTATTTGGCATATTTTATTTCAATGAGACTGATTTCATTATGATGTGTCTAACATGCTAGTTGCCATAAATTCAAGAAATAGAACCAATTGGATGTGATATTGTGATATTGAATGTTGCATGTGCCTCAATGCAGTGTCAGATCCTGGAGACCACTGCACAGAGAACTCAAACTCAGTGGAAGTCTCTCAAGAAGTTGGAGCTATGGAGCCTTCTCCAAACAAGGTAGAAAGGTTCCACGGCAATATAAAATAAACATATTGCTTAATAATGTTGTCTGTTTAGGTCAAGGTTGTCACTGCCTCTAAGAACTATTGTTTGAAACAGCTAAACACACTTTGATCAGCATTAGGGATGTGTCATATTGTATGATCAACATTAGAGATGTGCCATTTTGTGTCGGCAATGATATACCGTTAAAATTCCTACCCATGAAAAGAATTTCTCATGATTGATTGATGACCTGTTTACATAAAGTATGTGCCAGAATGTGGGCATTAAAAAAAACAAGCCATGCAAAAGGCAGAGTTCAATGTGTAGGCGTTAACATTTAATTGTTGCAGCGGATCCTTAAAAGAAATGTCCTGCCCCTATAGAAGACAAACTTTACTGTTTTATTGGTCATATAATGCCTGAAGTGTTCCTAGGGTACATTAAGTAAGGGATAACGGCCGCTTAGGTGTCCCGATAAATGGAATTAATGGATGAGGTGAAGGTGAAGAACTCCACAACATGAAACTGAGTGGAGTTTTCCAACACCATTAATTCTGTATCCGGACACTACAAAGGCCGTTATTTCACTTATCCCCCACCTGCCACTCATGTATGTAGGCTATAGTCATGCATTTATAGCACTCAAAGGAAACATGCAGTTCAGTTTAAAAATAAGCCGACTTTAATTTATTGTATTACTTTCTTTGGCTGCTGACAGTGATAACAGTAAGTAGACTACAGTATGTGTTCCGGTAAAGTGAAATCAGTGAGCCTTCCTGTATCCTCGTCATCCTCGAGTTCAAATCTGAGTTGAGATTTTGACTACAATATTCTTACCATTGTTCACTTATAAGTCTATCTATTGTGCAGAGCATATTATCCCCCACTCCATTAAAAAAAATGTTAAAATCAAAGGCTATATTCTCAACTGACTGACCAAAAGTGCACACCTTGTATTATTATCTGCAGGTGTGTGACTACACTTTGACTTGCATGGACGTGGCTGCAATTGACTTTTAAAGCAACACCAAAGAACTTTCCCTCTGTCGCACACACGCTATTTGTTTATCCAGCACGGCTTTGCCAATAACAATGTCCACACACAAGGTAGAATATTTTGCATGACTTATAAAAGTATGATGTATTGCGACATCAGATGCCAGTCAAATTTTCATTCCATTCCGGAACTACAGATCCGCTACCCGATCTGCCAAACTTACATAGTGCGGTTATAGCCGATAGAGGGCCACTAAAACGATTTTGGAAACATTATTTTAAGGTACAAAAAACTCTTTGGTGTTGCTTTAAATTATGTATTTTCTGCATTTACTGCATTTTAAAATATGGATGTATGGTGGTTAGAAGTGTAAATATCAACCAGAAACCTAGCAGAATGAGTACTGATGACTGTTGAGTGAGCACTTCTGAAACCAGATTGGTTTGGATCAAGAAGATTATTCTGTGAGAGAAATTCAGAGATACAGTATGTTTGAAGACTGCCCGTTTGATGGCTTTGAATAGAAAGGATAGAAGTGAGACAGGACGATAGTTCTCAACTTGAACAGGTTTAAGAGAAGGTTTCTTAAGGAATGGTGTTAACCGAGCCACTTTGAATGCTGTTGTGAATGTGCCAGAGGTTAGCGAAGCATCACATGTCGGCGCTAATGGACTGAAGTAAGTTTGTAGGTATAGGGTCCAACGAGCATGTAGTAGGACGGCTACATGTCAGGAGTCTAGATACTCCACTCTCGGAGAGAGGTGCAAATGCAGAAAATGAAGTGGCAGCTACCGTTAAAGGTTGTGGAAGTGCAATATCTGATTTGGTCATGCCCTGTGGAGACAAAGAGAGACATGTAGATTTGGCTGCTGATTGGCACCACTGGTAAAAAATGAAGCAGAGGTATCAGCAGTAAGGCTGGTAGAAGGAAGAGGAGGCTGAAGGTTGAGGAGTGTGAACACTGTTCATTTTGGCATTGTAAAAAGCCGTCTTTGTAGCAGTGATGCTGGCTGAAAAGGAGGAAAGGAGTGTCTGGTCATTTTTGAGGTCATCGGTAAGTTTACATTTGTGCCATTTTCTCTGAGCAGCTCTGAGGTAGGTGTGCAGCAATCGGAGGGTATCATTTAGCCATGTGTGAGATTGCTTGGATTTAGCTGGCTTCGTAGTTAGAGGGCACAGTTCATCCAGACATGGGATCAGTTTTGTTTAGAGCGAGTCTGTGGCATCATTAACCCCCACAGAGGAGAATGTGCTGAGTGGAGGTAGACCAGAGGCAACAACAGAGGAGAAGCAGGTTGAAGACAGGTTGCGGATGTTGTGGCGGAACGTGACCATCGGTAAAGGAGCCAGTGGTTGCTCTGACAGGCTGACATTAAACCGGTTGAAGAAGTGATCTGGAGAGGTGTCACCATGAGGGTGTCTGTGGTGTGCAGTTCTGAGTGAGGATCAAGTGAAGCTCTTTGCCAGATTTGTGAGTAGGAGGGCTGCAGACCAATTCAAGGTCAAAGGAGTGTATCAGGGACATAAAGTCAGCTGAAATTAAATGTGTACACCACAAAAAAGGTGTCTAAAACACACCTAAATATTTGAAATGTGTTTTATCTATGTTGAAGCAATAGTAAACACCTTAATATTATTAAATCAATTGGTTGGAAATATTTGTCTCATTTTAGTAACAATAAGAGAATGTAAATTATGGGGACGTGGAATGCCACCGCAAGACTGGAATCACCCAAGTCTGTTATTTAAAGGTGTGCCAGTCCACGTGTTATTATATGTCATTAACTCCTTTACATTAGCATTACCTTAACATTTGCTGGGTACTTAGTAAGTACTTAGTTAGTACAAAGTAATCAGTATGACGGTTAGATGTTGGTTAGTTGAACAATGCATCCTATCATGTTAGTAAAAAGCTAACCTCCGTAGTTGTACAGGAAATGCTCCCCAGGTAATGTTTCACAATTCTCGTGAGATGTATCTGGGGCAACAAAACCTGAAGTTGCAAGGCTTGTTTTCCGATGCAAGTTGCTAATCAGCTATACTCTATGGTTTTGGTAGGTGCCTGTATTACAAGTTTGTTTACCATCAAATTGGCTTCGAAGCTGTTATATTAAGGTAAAAAACTTGCATAGTGCTGCTTTAACTCTAAAATAGGTACAGCCAAACCAATCACATTGATCAGGGATTTCTAACATTACTTCCTACTTCGCCTAAACTTTACAAACTGACAATAAGCCACATCGGCAGTGAAGAAACATTGTATGTGTGCCTACTTTTCCCATATATAAATTTACACATTCTTCTGAATTGTTTATGTTTGCAGGCGTTGCTACTACTGTTTATCACAGCCACTATTGATTTCGAAACTATAGCGTCATCCCCTCTCGTTACTGATTGGCCCATCCTGCCTGGTGTCTGAGGGTAATGTTAGTGCATTATCGTATGTCAGACAGTATCTCACTGAAAGTAAATGCTAGGTGGGTGTGGCCAGGCACAAAGAGCATTGAATATGATTTCATTGAATTGAATAAGTCGCCTGTATGGCGGCAGCCATGTTTTGGCCTCCATCTTTAGAATACATTAGCCAAGGAGGGACATACCTGAAATTCTAGCCCTGCCTTTCGCATTTGTCGGTCAGTTACCGAACGACAGAGTTGTGCTCGCGGCTGCCGAGAAACCCCTAACGTTGAATCACCTGATCTCTTCGTACGGAGATAGAAGATCACGTTAGCATTACCTTGAACTACATATCTTGTACAGTATTGTAGAATAATGTTAGCACTGATAAGTTGCTTGCTGAATATAAGCCAAAACAAAAAATCCATAACAACATTATTCGTCTTGCATGAAGTATATGAGCTATAGTTTTACAGACTAAATTACTAAATGCAATTTACGAATATTTTTCTAAATAACCTTATTACGAGAAGGAATTCTCAATAAAGTATGTGTATGACATCTTGTAATGTCAGCCAGGACATTTATGGTGCGGCTTCTGTAGCTAGTAAATCGACCCACCGGCAAGCATTACAGCAAAAGAACCGCCTAAGGGGAACGTCAGCTGTCTACCACAAATCTGTTAGACACTAAATCATTTCCTGTTTTTCATTATAACCTTAATGAAAATAGTCTCTTGTAGGGCCTAGTTTTGTGAATGTCATTGTTGTTGAGGCACAAACCGACAAATCATCATGATGAGTTTCAACCCAATTCCCTGCATGATGTGATATTATGGATACAGTGTGTTAACAACAATGGAGGGCAATGTCAAGTGTTGTTTTATTTGTACAATATATATATATTAGGACTGTCAAAATAACTGATTGATTAATTTCAATTAATTAATTTGAGAAAAAATAACTGATTAAAAAAATTAGCGCAGATCGATTCCGTATGACCTTTGACCCCGAGCCGTTCTAGTCAGTAAAAATTAGACTGTAAAATGAAGGAGAGAGAAGAAAACATGCTGCCTGGATCATTGATTGGAACATTTACTTTTAAAAAACGACCTGATGGTGTTGATAAAAAATAAAGTGTTGAAAATAAAGTCCTCTGCAATGTCGGCAGCAAGGAATGTGCATATCACCGGAGTTCATCAACTCTATAGTCGCACATCAATGCAAAGAAATAAGTGTTGACATTGAGGGGAGTGTTCATTTATTTTCATTATGTCCCCTAGGTTATATCTGTGGCCTGAAATGCCTTGTATGTGAAAAAAAAAAAAATTCTTCCCAAAGCACTTTTGAATTTATTTCCTCAGCATATTAGGTCATATCATAGATTATTATGGCAATTATTTGAACAGTGAAAATAATAATAAAAGTGTTTTTGAACTTTAATGTCACTAATTAAACTGATTATTCAATGATTCATTTGAATTTAAATATTTAAAATACTTTCACAGCAAAAATTATATATGCGATTAATTTAGATTAATTAATCACAGAGTATGTAATTAATTAGATTAATTTTTTTAATCGATTGACAGCCCTAATATATATATATATATATATATATATATATATATATATATATATATATATATATATATATATATATATATATATAATATTTTGTATGTACTATTACTAATATCCATAGAACCTAGAAAGTGAATTGTTTTAGCTGGGAGTAATTGTGTATGCCATCTACCCAATTCTCATCAAGCATTTCAAAACATAAAGGGGTTTCTCTAGAACAACCATTTTCATAAGCACAGATGTTCGAAACTGACAGTCCAACACATTTCTGGTAATGACAGAAAAGTTTGTGCAATGTCACTGAAATGCTTTGAATTTCCAAGACATGCTGAGGGTTGAAAGCCTGGTGGTTTTGTGGTGAGGACTTGCATTGTGATAGCATCTGCCCTAGCACACCACTAACAATCATAATGAGAATCTTATTGACACATTGACATCAACAGTTCCTACACACTTTGAATGTGATGGAAATTTAGAATGGCCTTTTAACTGACACTCTTGTCTGCAAACAGCATAAGTAATATTGGGCCTGTGGTTCAAAACTAGAGGTGGGAGTTTTGTATTTGGACTGCTACTTCCTGTTTGAAACCTGCAAGGTACATTTTGCACTTTTCCTCTACCCTGTTGTGGTCTAGAAATTACTCAAATAAATATCACCTATCAACTGTAATGAGAAATTATTTTATCACAATAACAGGATTTGAAATTCCAGAAAACAATGTAATATAATAAAACAATATAATAAAAGTGTCTTTTCTACAGTTTTTGCTCAATATATTGCCTATGCCAGTAAGTTGTAGGGAGACGCAGAGTAGGTGAAGATTGTTTTAACTGTATTTCATATTCACACATTAGTCAACAATGAATTGAATACAGACTTGGGGGATTGGCTCTTCCTGTGACCAAGTAAGTACAGATAAATTCTGGTGTTTAGCTGTCTAACTTTCTTGAGAAAAACAGTCAACTTTGTGACTCAGTCAGGGCTATCCCAAGCAAAGGCATCTTCATGTTTACTCACTTCCACTGCACTATTTCTCAGAAATGAGTGACCACACACAGGAACACAGTTCAGTGTGAAACTGAATTTGTGTGTGTGGGTGTCTGTGTTTGTGCGCACATAACTTGATTCACTTTGCATTAAAATTAATCAGTTCAACAGCAGAATGAAATTATTAAAATATTATTAAAATATCATGATGAGTATTGCTTGCATGCTGCACTGTTGATGAGTTTGACTTTGACTTCACAGGGACATATTGACTTCACAGGGACATAGCCAGGGAGTGTGGTGGAGGGTAGTTGACCTTCTCCACCACCTAAAAGTACACATTTCTGCCTCAGCTCTTCTATTCACAAAAGCCATAAAATAGGCAATTAAAGAATGCCTCAACATACACAGTTTGTGTCACTTCCTACCTTATCATTACACACACACTTTGACAAAGGCTACAACTTAAACATATAGTCAGTCCTAGCATTTATATAGCTGAGATGCTGCTCACTTTGGGGTTTAAAATATCCAATTGCTCTCTATACTGTAGACTTCTTCTTTATTGTTACTTAAACAGGTTAACTAGATACAATTCCTCAGGACACCATGGACAAATGAGGCTTCAACTAGTTAAAGGAGGCAGGTAGCTACAGCACTACACTCTAGGGGCATGCACATGGGGCCTCATGAACATGCCCCCAGAGTGTAGCACCGTAGCTGCCTGGAAGCTCTAACTGGACAATCTAACAACTTGAGCTAGGAAAAAACTATTTGTTTTTGTACCGACAGTACTTTTCAATCTTTAGAAATGGAGATCTATGTGAAAAATCGCCGGATTTCTCCTTAAAATAGTGAGCATTCTGGCTTTAACTACCTAACTAGTAAACACTTTATGGAAGGCTCTAGAAGTCCATTGTCCCACTGGAACTACACCCAGCAATTCAGCAACTTTTTGGCATATTTAACTAGTGGCTTACATGTTACCTAGTCAAGGCGAGATTGTGTGTGGCTTACATGTTAACTAGTCAAGGTTACATGTTAACTAGTCAAGGCGAGATTGCTCATTAGTTAACTGTCTACTAGTTAACTAACGAGTTTCAGAAAGAGTCACTTGTTAACTAGTGTGGGCCAAAATGTGGGAGTGGAAGTGGGAGAGATGGAGGTTTGGGAAATGACCGCTAGTCAGAACCTGGGTCCCCATGGGTACTTGGACCCAAACATAGTTTGATGGAAATGGGTTAAAGCACTGACGCCTGATATCAAGATATCATAAGAAATGCTCACTCGGTTTGCCATAGTAGGTGGCCAGATACCTTGGCTTCATTAATGGATGAGCTGTTTATTTTCTTTCATATTAGGTGCAAAAAGCATAGGCTATGTACATAACATGATACATGATAGGCTTACATCTTTCTGGTGCTTGCCTAACTTTAAAACTCTCTAGTACTCTAATTCTAAAACATACAAGCTTGGGTATGGTTCCATAAAACTGTCTGATAACGGTTGTGCACACACACTACAAAAAGGTCCACATATAGGATAAAAGATCCGCCCTATTCACCAAGCTGACTGTTCCTCTTCACCCAATTGTTGTGAGTTTACAGAAAAGGTATGCTATAATGGACAAATGCAGTTCATCCTTCAATCATTATCCACATATCTTTCATAAGCGTTTGGTTGAGATAGTTTTGCTAATTTTTACACAAATTATACATTGAACTGATTACAGTTTTGTGATCTTTTCAGTCTTAGCTAACCTATTCATTTCCCAACCTCAACCCAGACCTCCTCAGAAATGCTATGCTAACATTATGCATCTTTTCAGTATTTGTGTCTGATGCCTGCTTAAAGCCCATAAAGTAGAAATGTAAATGTCAGTGTTCTGAAGTTGAATACATAAGATTAAAAAATAAATTTCTCTCAGTCTTCACAAACATAATAAAAATTAAATTGCCGGGTTATGAAAGTAGAATCTTTCTGTATATAATAATCCTGCTGACAGACACACAGACAAACACTAAACTATGATACAAACAATATTAGCTGTACTTCTGTAACCATGTCACTTTTTTAAGGACACCGGAGGGCCTGAGACACTTGACCTTAGCCATACAACAGAGATGACCTCGAGCCCTGATCTGTTAGAGGCAGAGGAGAGGGCCTTTGTTGATAATCTTTATCGTTTCATGAAGGATCGAGGTACACCAATTGAAAGAATACCACATCTTGGATTTAAACAAAGTGAGTAACGTGCCATCTCAAAAAAGTATTTTTGTGATGAAGCTTATGGTTTCAATTCCTTTTGATCTTAGTGGTTCTCACTTTTTGCTTTCTGTCTACAGTTAATCTGTGGAAAATCTACAAAGCAGTCGAGGCCCTTGGGGGATATGACTCTGTAAGTATCAGTTTTATACTTAGTAGGACAGTGACTACTTAATTGCACATAACATTTGTACAAGGCATTTTGTCAATAATGTATGAGGTATCTATTTGCTAGTTCTATCTACAACTTACAATATTCTACAATAAACCGTTTTCTTTGCTTCTGGAAAAAGTACAGAGGTCAAGTATATTTACAGACACAGACTCTTTGCGTCGCTAGCACTTCCTTACGTGGAAAAAATGGCTTTGGTTTGTGAAGTGCACACCCAGCAACAAGGTGACCGTTTTTGACCACAATGAGAGCAGGATGTCCATTTCTTAATGTATGTGTATAACATGGTAGGCTTCAAAGGCTCTAAACTATTGGCTTCAAAGGCTCTAAACTCTTTCAAACCCTTTGTTCATCTAAGCAAAGTTTCTCCTCTGAGGCTATGATGTAACTGGAAAAAGTAATAGAATACTTGCTCTTGCTCTTTTTTTACAAATAAAAATGGCCTAGTGTTATGAGTTTAGAATATAACAATACATTACAGTGCATTTGATTAGCCAATGAGTTGTGGAGATGGGTAGGTGGGAGTCTCCTTTCTCCTATGAAATTTTAGAAGAAATATTTGTAGTTAAATTGATAGTAGGGTAGTTTCATGATCAGGGTGCTTCACATTAGTGCTGTAGTCTAGTTAGCTGTAGTGGATATCCTGTGATGTAGTAGTTAGCTGTAGTGGGTTTACTGTGATCAACCCCAAATATTAATATCTGTCCTTGTCTATTTTAAGTGGGTATAGTGAGCTGGTGATGCTTTTTAAGTGGGTATATTGCGTAGTCCTGCATATCACGTAGACTACACCACTGCTTCAAATTTTCCGCATACTTCTGTGTACCTCAAAATATGTGATTATGTTGGATAACTGGATAACTGTTGCTATTAATAATATAATTAAACTTAAAAGCACCTCATTTTCAGTCATCTTTTACATTTTATTTTAAAACTACACCACTTCAACCCATTACAATATTTTACTGTGGGTAGAAAACTGGACCACACTAGGATGTGCCTGGCTGCATTAGCTGCTGGCTGTAGCAACTCGAGCTAGATACAACCGGTTGTTTTCAAGGTTTTTTTCTTACCGACAGTACTCGGTGACCTTGAGAAACGGAGATCTATGTGAAAAATCGCCAGATTTCTCCTTTAACCAGTCTTATTAAATGATGTTGAACCTAAGGATCAGTAAGAAACACTACAACTATTGTATGCAAATATTTAACCTTATACTGATGGCAGTCTTTCAGATGTCCACTTCAACACACATTTAAGTGGTAGTATACATATCTATTGAAATATATTTTATCAATCCACAAATGTAGATAAAAAAAAACATAAATATGATATTTCAAGAAAGTTTCATTTTTAGGCCTCATATAACTCTTTGCCTGACATTGCTCTAAAGCTCTTACTCTGATTGCGAAACTACCCAATAAATTAAATAATGAGGGTCACATATGGGCCTCCATCTGAAAATGTCCCAACAATAATGACATATTACTAATACTTTAAATAGAGTGTGCACAGAGACCTGCTGATTTTATAGCATTGTTATTGAATGGTAAGATCCACTATGGTAATTAATAGGTCATCTCTGATTCAGCTGAACATTTTCAGGTAGTTTTATGTCAATTTATGCATGCTCATTTGAGAGAACAACAGATACTCATTTCAGTTGGATTCACTTTCAAGGAGATGCTACTTAAGTTATCTGGCTTTGACTACAATGTTTGTATTTGTATTGGATAATGGGTAAATTGATCTATTCTTCCTCTATTGTTTTCATTTGAGTAGGATCGTTTAGTGCTTGACCACACAAGAAGACAAACTTTGGTCCATATTTCAAACATTCAACATTGGTAGCTGCACTACTGGTACTAGTGTAAAATCATATTTGGTTCATATGCAAATCAGCTATTGGCATACAAACAAGTATTTGTGGCAGATATATTTATTTTAAAAAACACCCATAACAAACTCTTAAACTGGTTTCGCTCATCAGATGATACTTTGCACTTTATTGAGGCCATCAGTCCTAATCGGTGTTTGGGTTTTAAGCCCCCAACGTCGTCTTCCAGGCAACGCTGCATGTTAGGCAAGGGTTAAGGTTAGGGTTAGGTGCCTTGAAGTCGACGGTCGCAGCGCTGCCTTGAAGTCAACGGCTTAAAACAGCATTGAGTGTCCTAATCCTGGTTTATTTGAGCTGCACACATGTGTGTGTTTATTTTTCTGCATGTTTTGTCAATACATTTCAGCCAACTCATCATCTTATATATTTGCTCTTTAAACTAACACCTGAAAGTTTCATATTGCTGCATTTGTAACTCATTGCTTTGCAATGTAGCACCACCTCTACGAAGAAGGCATTTATTTATCTGTTAGATATAATTATTAAAGCAACACAATGTAGTTGTTTTGCCATACAACAATAGCATCAAACTAATTTTTATGATTCACATATTCATAATTGGCGAAATTGTGTCACCGTCAATAACAATGCACACCTTGAATGGCTGTTTTACGATATAGCTTTGTTTTTCCATCCAGGAGTTCCTGATGAATTTGGTACCCCCTAAATGAGTACCTAGTGCACTGAAAACGGGAATTTCTACATTGTGTTACTTTAAATGTAGAACAGAATGCCTCCTGACATCCATAGTGTACTTTGTGATATTGTTATATCCCACCATATCTCTATGTACAATAGACATAAAAACAGACTCAATAAATGTCCTCTCAAGCATGGAAAAACAAGACCTAATGTCATAGTGCCAAACCTTCCCATGTACTATAGAGACTATGTCTGTGAATGTTTATGAGGCAGACAGAGTAAGAGGTGCAAGATGTGCCTTTGTAACCACTTCTGTGGATTGTCCAAACAGGTGACAGCACGGCGGTTGTGGAAGAATGTATATGATGAACTAGGAGGAAGTCCAGGGAGTACGAGTGCAGCTACTTGTACCCGTAAACACTATGAGAGGTAAGCTAAAATAATTAAGAGTGTGTCCATGAGAGGACCAGGCAGGGCTAATACACGTCATCTCACCAATTTTGATGAAATAGTTCACCTAAAAACTCCAAAAGCTGTAACACTGGGGGAGTTAAAACCCACCCCTTGTTTTAGGCCAAACAACCTCAATAAAAGTCCCAAGTTGCATAAAATGTTGACGACCCTCCTGCTGATTGCTCCATGCAATCAAAGGTCCATTTTGATGGTATCTAAAGTATTCTGCTGCTCTCTGAGTGGGTCACATTGCTTCTAATGCTGCTGTGTGGGTCGGAACACTAAGTGTTAGCATTCCATTTGAATATCTGTTTCCTTTACAAATAGATAGAATAGATACAAATACAGAAATTCAGAGCTCTCTCTACAGACTGATGTCCCGTGCATTCCCTCTACATCTCACACACACACACACACACACACACACACACACAGGTATACCAAATTCATGTTAAATTAATCTAAATTTGCATTATGTAGGCCTGTACAGTTATGCATCCATCTCCACATCCATTCTTCTTGGTAGAATATCTAACAAACTCTTGCCTCAACATTAGAAAAACCATATATCAAAATAAACAGTAGACCTTAGGCTACCGAATACGGGGATATAAATTCCACTGTACAATAAGCTGTTCCCGATTAATCCGGTATTGAAATTACAGCACATTTCTACATGGTCTTTGGGCTGCAATGTAGGCTACCGAAAATAATGAACTTGCTCTCTTTATCAAAGAATCAAAAGTTGGCATGTACAGTGATGACACTTTTTGGCCGTCAAAATTAACATGGTTCAGCTGGACTTGCAACGTCACTGTGGCTATCTTGAGGTCAGAAATGTTTCTCTTTTGGACGTGTTATTCACCTCTGTCGTAAATTCTAGGGGTGTGATCTCCAAAATGAGCATATATAGGGGTGTGATTATAAATTATGCTTGTTTTCAGCCGCCACATTTACCAACACACTTTCATTCTTATGCTAAAATTGGAGTGATAATAGCGTTTCACACGTGAGCCCTGCAGTAAGATTCCTGCACTCAGATCGGCACTGGTTTCTATGCTTGGTTGATAAATGAGGGCCAATGGGTGCATTCACAGCTGCTTGGTCCCTAGTAAAAAGTTGATGAAAATAACTTACAAAGCTTTATGGTCATGAGATTGGTTTAGAGGGTGACAATTGTTGACGACAATACCCTTACAACTGATAAAACAGGTATTATTTTACTTAGGTATGAGCTACACCAGGCGCGTAACTGAAGCGTTCCGTTCGCGTAGCGTCTGCTGCAACAACTAGCTGCCACTATAATCAATGGAAGTAGCTACACCAGACGTGATAGTGGCGAGTACGTTCCAAAACAAATACTCCATTAATTTAAAATGGATTTTACGCGTTGTGAACGGAACGCTTCAGTTACGCGCCTGGTGTAGCTCATACCTTAGTGATTTATTTATTACATTGGTGGGAAGTTAATGTAATACCTTTTTTGACCTTTACACAAATGTAATTACTTCCTGCAAACCAAAATTGGTTTATTACTTTTTTGTTTGACCAATACACCTATTAGAACTGACAGACCAGTAATCAGGAAGTTAAAATGCATTGTAAATGTGTTGTTGTAAATGTTTAATTTGTGTGAAATCACAATGCAAAAAAACATTGTTTCAAACATTGTTAATGTGATGTGTTTTTATTCAATTAATGTAAACATAGTTAACTGGCATCAAGGACTAATGACTGTAATTCCTCCATAATCTTGCTGCAATCAGTATTTCAAATTTGATCAAATTGTCATCTAATTTTTACTTTGCACTGCTACTGGTGGTGTTTATTGGACTATCCATAGGCTTGTTCTACCTTTTGAAAGACAGCTGAGAGGAGAGGAGTATAAGCCCCTTCCTCCATCTAAACCTCGAAAACTGTATAAGAAGAGTCCGGACCTTAAGAGTGTCAAACCTGAGGCCAAGAGGAGGAGGAAACTGACTGAGACGGAAGAAAAGACACATTCTAAGGTGCCTAACAGATACTCTCCTTGAACTAGATGTACCGCAGAGCGGTACAAAATATGACCGCCGCCCAGTCCAGCACATTTTTTCCACAAAAATAAATCACGCTGAAAGGACTATATGATTCTAACTGTCTCACTAAATTGCATTATCCACACTCAATTCTCACTGATATCTGCTAGACAACAAGTACCAAAACATGATTAGTTCATAGATTTCACATGTAAAATTCATTTTATACAACCCCACCTCCATCTTGCCTGTTCATAATTCTGAGAAATTCTTGAATTGTGTGCATGTACATGTTTATGTTATGTGTGTATGTGTGTGTGTGTGTGTGTGTGTGTGTGTGTGTGTGTGCTTGTGTGTGTGCCTGCGTATGTGCCTGTGCATGCAAGCGTACATATGTCTACTGTGTGAGTAAGTGTCATACGTATGATTACTGTGAATGTATGTGTGTGTGTGTGTGTATCTGTTTGTGCACATGTGTGCACATGAAATGGGTTAACATGACCCCTGGAGGCAAACATACGGAAAAAAATGGTCATCCTAGTCCCTACAGTTCTCAAGATATTCACAGAGAACTGTGTCTGCCCTACCCTCCTTTCGGGGTGTCCAGTCCAGCAGGGGGGGCTACAGATCAAAACGAAAAATGATGGTTCCATGCTATCCATGTGGGGTTACATGCCCACCAAGTTTCGTGTACCCCGGTCTTTCAGTGTCCCGGGAATCATTGACGGAAATTTGGGCATGCGAAAAAAAAAAAAAAAAAAAAAAAAAAAAAACCTATAAACCTATATGACCTATATAGCTGCCGGGCAGTCATAACTAACTTGTTGCAGACAAATCAGACATCACATGTCTGTCCAGACCAAAGTCAAAGTTAACTTTATTGTCAATTTTGCTATATGTACAAGTATTTGCAAATATGGATAATACTATATGTGTTAATACTTGCATATTTCAGCCTTTATATCAAAGAAAAACAATTTGCTTCTCATTATTTTTTTCATGTTTTTGCATTAATGTCACCAAGAAGCATGGCAGTAGAAATATCATATTGGTATAGAAAATAATATATAAGAATACCATATTTGTATAGAAATGTCATATTTGTATAGAAAACAAAAACGTTACAACAACGTTACAAACAAAAAAGTTTGCTTTGGTGCACTGATGACAGTCAGGATCATCTCGAGCCAGCTAGTATTGTTCAGTTCATGTCTATAACATGATTTACTTGCTACCTGGATAATTTCAGCGAATATTATTACGGTAAAATTAATGATAAGATCATTAAGCTTTACTGTGTTCGGTGGGTTGTTAACTAACGTAACGACATTGCCTGTTACAATTGCCTAATTACAGCTACAGCAGTTGAACAATCACTATAGAATTTTTGTGCCAGAAAATCCCTTTCAATGCAGTAAATCTCTTAATGTTTTTCCTTAACTAAGGAAACAATTTAAGGTATTCTGTGCAACACCCTTAAGTAAACCCCTTACACTGTACCTTACAAATTAAGCCCTAAGGGTCATACTTAAGAGAAAAAACTTAAGGTTGCCCTGCCGGGCCCTGCAAATGAGCTGTTGTTGGCCATGCCCCACTCCGGAACTGATTCCATGTTTACGTCAACGGGCAGCATGGTCCTAAGAGAAGCCAGGGAATATGAGTCGTGTTGATGACATGGTGTTGGAGGATTCTCCACCAGAAAGCCTCCGACTGCCAGTGATAAAATGCAATTTGTTATGCAGGAATAATAAAGAATGTGTGACAAACGTCAATGTCGGGTTCTGTTTGAATGTCCGTAGTAAAGTAGACTAGTCAAGTTATTGGAGTTTAGCCAAAATAACTTTCTACCCATGCACTGATTACGCTCCGTTTCTACCCTCTCTGGTCCTGCACTGTGTGACAGGGGGAGTGACCAGCACTTATAGCGGCAAAACCAATGTGTGCATCTTTTACCGATTTTTAAATGATATATTTTACTGATATTTAATATCTTTTGCATTTCTTTATCCAAACAACGTCAAACTTGGCACTGTACTCAAGTTTGAAATCAATCGGATGAACAGTTTGACAGATATGCAAAATAACACACAGACGAACAGACACAGACATTCCTGTATAGATTGATGAATAGATTGATGTTCATCTTGTATTATTATGAAAAAAAAATTCAGAACTGCATACTTGACTGTTGGATAAACTTACTGAGACGTGCAAGTAGATCAAAAAATTCCTGAAACTACATGTGCTGAACCCTGTGCTGATCTCCAAAATCTCTAAGCCTAATCTGAATTAAGTGGCATTTTTTGATTCCACATTTATTGCCACTTCTGGCCTTTGTTTTTTTAAATTGTGTTCATGTTAAATTAAAACAGATGTTAACCTATAGCTTTATTTTTTCCCTCAGGAAACAGCTCATCGTAGCCATCTCTGTAAGCCAGGAACATGCCCTCACAATAGTCACTGGGCAGTTTATCAGGACCAACCCCACCTAGATTGCCCAGAATCCCAAAACAAGTTTGGGGACCATCAGACAACTGCTCTTGTGGTCCATGAGTCTCACCAGGACATCTCTGCCCCTGTGCCATTAGGTTCCACTGGGGTAATGTCTCCTTTGGAGAAAAAGAAGCTTCTGGCCCAAGCAAGCCTGTGTTTCCTGCAGAGTCCAAAAGCAGAAGACAGCTCAAGAAGGCCAACAGTTATCCAGTGCTCTCCGACCCCTGGTTGTTCACTGCTAGGCAGAACCCATAACTCTTCAGATGGTTCCCCACTACCTCTCTCCTCACCCTCTGTCACATGCTCTCGCAGCCCTTCACCTAACTCTGTTTCATCTGAGGAATGCTTAACAACGACTGAACCCATCGGCTTATCTACAGACACAAAGAAAAGCACACTGTCAACTGCTGTTGCCCTCTCTACTCCTCCTTATTCAGCACCCAGCTTTCCTGCATTATGCAAACCTCGAAGCTGTTACCCCACACATCTGGGCAACCTTCACTTGCACCATTACCAAGATATTCTTCAGGCAAGCCCAAAACAATTGAACACCACCACTGCAAGTAAAAGCTACAGAGCCTCGTACACCTGGAGCCCTGAAAGCCACGGGGGGAGTTCTCAGCCCCCTATTCTAAAACACCCCATACTAACCCAGTCCTGGGTGTCCTCAGCTTCTAGTTTCACAAAAGTGATGCCGAAATCCAAGGATGTTTTCTCTCCAGTGGCCCTCCACCCTTTTCACAAAGTCTTGCCTCTAACTCATGAGCCAACCAATAAAATATATATGAGAAATGGTCAGGAATTCAGTCAGTCCCCCAAGAAACTACGAGGGCTACCTCCTTTGCATTTCATAGACAAAAAAGATAAAGCTATGCATGTCTTGCCAAAACCGCTGCCCAGTGTGCAGTATATAAAACATTCTGCAGTAGTTCCTCAAGTACCTTACCAGGGGTCTGAGAACCATCTGAAGTGTCTACAAGGTCAAAATCCAGTTCATTGTCCAACCCATCTGCCAATGCCTCAACTGAACCCACACCAACCACATCTAATGCCAGGTGTCACCAGCTTTTCTGCCCCATATGACTTTTCTCTTCAATCATACTCCTACACCCTACCATTCTGGCCATCCCCTACTGGTCTGTATCCATATCCATCCAATACAAGACTCTGATAATAAATTGTCCTACAAAAGGCATATCAGAGCGGATGTTGGAAGTGACTGCCATACATGTTTCTGTGATTGTTCGGAAGGTTTTCTAAAATTTCACACAGACTTTTGTTAGTTTAGGTTTGATCCTTAATCCATCCTGACAATCAGAGACTAACTGTGTATTATTATATTGTATGATGTAGGTTATGTTGGTCTTTTCACTTGCATTGTTCAGAATATTGTACATGTCTACACGGAATGAGCAGATCCGATACTCACGATCGGTATCGGTCTGATATTGGCCAACATTACTGCATCATATACCGGAAAATAAAAAAGGTTTTCATAAAAAATGATCTAATCCCCTCAGATAAAACCTAAGTGATCATAACTATACTTAGGACACGCCATAAAGAGAGATGCAAGGAGCAGCATATTTCATGTGAACAGTAGAATGTGAGAGACCTGTAGGCAGCACAATCACAGACAACGGCAACAATCCTAATTTACCAATTTTGGGAATGCTGAATTGAACCAATTTCATCCATAGTACCATAGTACCATGGGGCATCCTAAAGTAAGGAACGTTTATTTAGGATTTTGGTGACGTAAGACATTTCTGTAATTCACCTTTCCTATCTAAAGTTAGGAGAACATTGACTTAGGAGCAGCTGTTATGTAATGATTTTCTAAACATAGCTAACATGGTTACCAAACAGATAAGAGTTTGCGAGTTAGGAAATTTCTGTAATACGGCTCCGCAGGAAGTGTTTTGGTTTTTGCATTTTAGACAGTAAATAATCAGATAATGCACTGGGTGCACTTTATAAGAATATATTATGACAATTATGTACTGACATACTGTGCTGAGAATGGCCAGTCCCTCTCTAAAATATATCTCCATACCACAGGCCATTGTCACATATCATCTACCCACTTTGTAGAGGTGAATAGCCTTCGGTAGCGAAGTATAATCTTGCCATCTGACCTCCTGATGGCATTTTTTTTTCTAATCCTCCCAAGTTAGCCTCTCCATCCTCTTCTGCTGCATTATCCTAATAAAACTAACTAGTCAAAACTAGCCGACCGGAACACAAGGCGGAAGAAACTACATTTCTAAAATGAGAGAGGTGGAATAATGTGAACTGTAAAATTGACTGATCCTTCCCAGATAGCAAAAATACACTGGAACGGAACTGGGCTACACCTACCACAATATCCGGCACGGATCTGCATAATACACCTGACCCGGCGTCCAAATGCACACCGGTCCAAAATGGGTCTGGATTCGTTTGACGGATCTGGTGCCAATAGGGGCTAAGACTGGTCCAGGTCCGCTTATTGTGTGTGGCACGGACCCGTTTATCAGTTCACAGCTGGCTTTATTGACATGTGAAATGTGATTGCTAATTATCCAGACAAACCTGTTTGCAATTAAGATACAGTACACATTTGCTAACAGGTTCGTTTAGGTTCACCCAGTCTACAAGTTGGTTACATTTTCCCAACAGCTAAACTAATAAACAGCATAAGCTAGGCTACTAAACACAATAAGGAAAAAAAGCTTTACACATAAGTGTCATAATCTTTTATTTATATCAATGACCTGGCTGTAGAAGTGCAATCCCAGACAAAGTTTAAGTAATGTTAATGCCTCAGTCATCTCCATGGTCAATCTGAAACAACACAAAATAAACATAAGCCATTTATTCATTTTTGAAAATAACTCACAATTACACCTTTGTATTTATCATCAGTGATCATGTTAGTGTTAATCACTGTTTTTCCAAAATAGTTATTGTGATGGCTTTTTTCCCCACTTTAAGCTAACAAGCTAGTATAATAACATAGTTAACCTTACAGTAAAGTTATCAATTGCTCGGTTGCTTGTTGTTGTCTTTGAATAAACCAACAAAGAGATAAAAAGATACAAACCTTGAAAAGTTGAGCTGCATCCCAGCCCAACCGCAGGCTAATCATGTCAAAAGATTGATAGTGAGCAAATCAAAGATCCTGGAATAACGTTACTGCTTCGACTGCATGCGTGGCAAGAATATGGGGTTGTCTCATAGCACTGTTAGATCTGACAAGAAACAATCGACTACTTTTACCACTGCTAGGTAATAAAAAAAATGTAACAAGCATTTGATCAATACTGAGCCATTTATAGCTTCATTTCCATCCTTAGTGTAGAAATGAAGAGGCCATGGGCACATAGTGCACCCCCATGGTTTCTAAATTTGTGCCAATTTGGCTCCTACAGCAGCCAGTTGACAAAAGTAGGGAAAGGACAAGTGTTACTAAACACCTTAATGAAGTCACTGTTCAATTTAGCAGAATCAGCACCTTAATAAATGTCATTGTTACCACCTGGGCCTGCTGTAAAAAAAATGGTCCTTCGTATAAGTATACTCTTTTGATCCCGTGAGGGAAATTTGGTCTCTGCGTTTATCCCAGCCCTACATAAACTAATTATGCAATCAACATTAAATCCACCAAAAAATAAAAGATGTTTTTCATTAATAGATCAAGAATACTGTAGGCTATGTTATACTGCCAATGCCATACCGAAGTCTCGCCTACTGATTGACTCATAGCCTATGAATCAACTCAACAATTATATTCAAAAGATTAGGCTAATTTTACCCACGCAACTGACTTTAAGATTCAGGTTAAGCAAATAACAATAATAATACACACTAATAATAATACACAATACTTTACACAGTCAACACAAGCAGAGCACACACAGAGCAAGGTCATGAGATGAGCTTTGAAGAAAGGAGAGGAGGGACAGAGGAGGGATTGAGGGAAGGAATACCAGAGCTTGGGGGCCATTCGCCTTATTCACCCGGCTGCCATAACGAAGCTGAGGGGTACACTTGCCATTACACCTCAGTCCAGCAGATGGTGGTGGTAATGCACTCCGTTTGCAAACTGCCAAAAAAAGCTCACCGATTAAAGAAGAAGGGTTCACTGGCCTGTTCTTCAGTGAATTGTTTTTTTAACTCGAGTCGCCATTCAAAGACTGTTCGCCAGCAGCAGCATCTATCTTCTTTGTTTTCAAGTAGCAGGGAATTCATGCAGAACCGTTGCAACTCTGCCGTCATTATGCTAAGCCCGTCCACCGACTCTATACACGATGTGATTGGCCTGACCGAAGTTTGTTTTTTCCAGCTCGCAAGCCAACGGAGAGTTTCTAGACTACCTGGCTGCAAATTACATTTGCTGCCGCTAGGGTACATCTAGATTTCTAGGCTATACTAGAATGTCTTGTTTATTGTTTTACCAAATTAATTGGCCTTTGGAGACAGAGAGGGTATTATCATAATTAATCCTTTGTTGTTGTTTTGTTAGCTTACTCATGGGTTTGTCTGGAAGGGAAAGGTGTAGCAACATGACAACAGTATAGAGACTGACAGGTCTGGTGGTAGGGTAGGGCTAATGTTATGAGTATTAAAATATGGGATATTTTACAGGAAAATATTCAAACAGGAAGACAGCTGGAAATAAAGTTAAAGCCCCCCTATGCAGTTTTGACAATTTCTTTGCTGTTTTCTCACTTTTTGCTCGCAGGTATCTCTGCAGAGCTCCCCCTACAGCTTCAGAGCATATATTTTACGACACTCATCAATCGGTCAGTCTGCAGTTTCCTCTTTCCCTGTTCCTCCGACAATGGTTTACTCACTTTCTGCTTCTTTTTCGTTGGCTCTGCCATGACGAATGTCTGAGAAACTCCATCGCTACCTTGTTATCCGGTGCCTGGAGTGTATGTGTGTAAATGCCGTAAAGCAATTCCTTACACTCGTTGCTTGACACTGAGGCCGCCGGCCCGCCAGCCCAAAGTTGCAAGGTTGGTTTTTCCACTCACAGGCTATAGGGAGAAGCAAGACAGTCACCATTCAACCCCAAAAAAGTCATATAACCATTCCAATGACCCTGAAGCTGTTAAATTAAGGTAAATTACATTGCATGAAATGTGGGATTTCCGTCCCCGTAAACACCCCGAAATCTCCCTAATTTTCGGCAGTTAATGACAATTTACAGTCGCGTTCGTCTGTGCCACATATTGTCAGAAACGAACTATGACTTATGTGGAGAACAGTTCCCCCACCTCAGATAAATTAATAAATAAATAAATATTCTTTCATACCAACGATATAGACCCTTTCAACAAGAAAAACAAAAACAATGCTTGAACGTTGAAATGTTCCCAATCTACTTCCGCTTCATCAAGATAACATATGGAATATTAAAACGGAAGCCTTGTGGGAACAACTATGATCAGTCAATCGGTCAATAACGCGATGATATTGTTAAAAAATAAATGGTGAGTTAATTTTTTGTGTGTAGGCTATCGTCAAATTGCAGCCTGCCTGTCCCTCAGGAACACGGTCCATAACAAATCAAAATATATCATCCCCTGGCCACGCCTTCACTAACACCCGTTATCCATGTTGTTACTTCCCGACGTTAGGTTCTCACTTCTCATGGGTCTCCTGTCTGATTTGAGTGCACGTGTCAAACATGTCAAATGCAGGGCGGTATATGGCTCTAGCTGTTCATCAGCTGGTCAATGACGAACGCTAGGTTAACTGTAGCTGGCTAGCATTCAAGCTTGTCAAGCACATCTACTGCACCTGAAAAATAGTCCTAAAAAACGGATCTTACCCTCTTTCTTCTCGATCGACTCCAAGCTCTGAACTCTTCTAAGCTTCCGCCTGAGATGCAAGGTCTGGTTGTTAAGGCTACCTGAAGCTCCTGCGTACTGTCTCGTAATAGGTCTTACAGGCAGCTGGAAAACAATTAAACGAAAGTGGTATGAATGAAAAAACGGAAATCACAGTAAAATTAAACAAGCAAGGAGAAAACAGTAAAAGTTACTTATACGCAATACCGTCATGACTTGCAGACAGCTCCGAGCAAAGAGAAGTTCACTCAGAGGTTAGTCTGTGAAAACAAAATGTACGGTTAAGATCGGTAGGAACATAGCCTATCTATTTCCTTATACCCTACAGCAGAATGAAAGCATATTCTTTAAATCTTACCCTTGCTCCGGTTCGTAGCGCCTACAATTTGTCTCCGAGTGAACCCTGGTAGGCTACGGCTGAAGGCCGGCCTCTGATTTCCCGACGGCTGATGTCCCTTCACTGGCCCGACCTGAAGAAGTAACCGCTCGTCTGGCACTAGATGATCCAACGCTCACCATTCCTCCAAGCAAAGGGAAGTGTTCGTTTCAAGGTCCCCTCTTCTAGAAGGAATAAGCGCGGACGATCGTGGATGGGTTGTTTACTGTATGAACCAAATTCTTACGGCTCCTACACACACGTGCGTTGCAGTGCTGGAGACGCATCCCGTCCACTTTACATGGGCTTACGTCATCCGTTGCCGAACTGAATTGTGGGTCCGTTGCGTCACGTTGCTCCCGTCGCTTGCGTTGAAAAGTTAAACTTTTGCTGCAACCACAACAGAAGGCACCAGCCAATAAAATTACGATTATACTTCATAAGTCATTTGCATAGCTATCCTCAGGAACACCCACTGGCATGCATTGACGGAACGCAACTGTGTGTGGGAGCCGTAACCAAACTGTAGGCTAGCCTTTCTGTTTTAATTTGCCGCCGGTGCTGGGCAAGCCCACACTATTTGTTTACCCGATCAGCTGTTCTACTGGCGGAAGCGACGGGTGGGTCTTCCACTGCTCACTAGAATAGTCTACTACTGGGAAAATATCTATTTTTATACATATTTATTTAACTGCATATTTTTGTTGAATGAAAATAGCGATAAAGACAATCATTTATATATTTGCCACTGAAATTCTCATTGTGTTGGTGTGAAGGGAAAATCCAAATCTAAACTTGAGTCTATCGACTGTTTTAAGTCGGGTTACATTATTGGAGCTTGCAGGGAACAGATATGTCATACCCAGCATCATTTCTGCTGGTTGAGCATATTGCTGGGAGTTGTGTAGTTAACACATCCACTGTGCATTTAAGACCAAAGAATAGGTCACAGTCATGCCACCATGCACAGGGGTTGAGCTCTAGGAGACTGTGATGTTTGCATGGAAAGCACCTTTTACCTTTGTGACAAAACCTGATTAAAACTATTTGTTGAAATAAATAGTTTTGTCTATCTTTTTTACATAACATTGGCCATGGCTAATGACACAGTAATTAATCTAGCATACTTTCATTAAATAGATCAATTCAAGCTAAAAGAGTCTACTGTATAATTAGGCTATACTGAACCTGATCTATTTATACCAGAGCTTAAAATGAAGTTAATACCTTTTAGAAAAATGTCACCTGGGGTAAAACTCCCCCTGCTACCCTGATTTGCATTTGTATAGCTCCCCTAGAATTAGGAGGAGGGGGGGTCATGGGTGGAAGACTGCCAAGGAAGGCCCACGACAATTCACGGCAGTTTTCGGTGTTGCCTGCAAATAGCCGTATACGGTCTTAAACCTGAACTTCCACAACAATCTACAGTGCCGCTTACTGAAAAAAATCCCCCTTTTCATGCAGTTAAGCTAAAACATCTGCATAGTTCCCCTTTAAAATACGTGAGAAACCTAGAACAGGAGGGTTGACAGCTATGCTTAATACTAGCCTAAAGCCTACAGTGGGGATATTTTGCTTTTTGGAACCTGCGTGTCTTTTTTATGAGAACGGGAAAACACACTTCACCAACCTTAGCCTACAGAGCACAGCAGTAGTCCATGTTTGTACATAATGTAATTTTAGCATTTAATTCACACATTCAAATAAACTCTATTAAATGAATAACATACAAGCTTGTCAATTGTGTAGAGGGGATAATATGTGTATTTCTGGGATAACACCGCTCTGATCTTTCCTTAAACTTAAACTAATACAGACATAAAGTGCCCTCTAGTGGTTAATACAAAACCTTTTGAAGACACAGCAACTGGTAAAACCTATTTTATACATATGGGTAAAACGCAGGAGCAGATTAAACCGGAGGTGCTGATGACACAGCAATTAGGTGGTCACGTGACTTATTCGTTTTAACTTATTTTATACAGTCTGTGGTTTTAACATGAGTTTTAACACTGTGTTAAACACTAAAAAGTGGCTAAGCTAGCCACAGAGCAATTGCCCCAATACAGGTGGGTCTAAAAAAACAGAATATCATGGAAAAGTTCATTTTTTCCACCTAATTTATCTCAAAAAGTGGATCTTTCATAGCCTAGAAATCTAGACGCACCGCACCCTAGCAGTGCCTGACCATTTGCTGCCAGGGCTAGTCTAGCAACTCTCCGTTGGCTTGTGAGCTCGAAAAATTAAACTTCTATCAGGCCAATCAAATCGTTAGGCCGGCTTAACATAATGATTGATGGCAGAGTTGCAACGGTTTGGCTTGAATTCCCTGCTATTTGAAAACAAATAAGATAGATGTTGCTGTTGGCGAACAGTGTGACATGAGTTAAGCTTTTATTAAGTTGGCAAACGTTTGAACCAAAGATCCTAGAGCTCTGTTCTAGAATCTTTGGTTTGAACTAGCCAACTAGCTCCGCTGGTGGGAAACACATGGGACTCATAGCGCTGTCCTATTGCGTGCAGAGGGAATTTGAAAGACAACCTCGGACTGAGCACTGCGAACGGTGAGTGCCCAGACCCTACATTTTAATGTGGGTCTGGCTCGTCAGGCTAGATCTTTCATATATTCTAAGTATAAGTATACATACTCTTTTGATCCCGTGAGGGAAATTTGGTGTCTGCATTTATCCCAATCCGTGAATTAGTGAAACATACTCAGCACACAGTGAACACACAGTGAGGTGAAGCACACACTAATCCCGGCGCAGTGAGCTGCCTGCAACAACAGCAGCGCTCGGGAAGCAGTGAGGGGTTAGGTGCCTTGTTCAAGGGCACTTCAGCCGTGCCTACTGGTCGGGGTTTGAACCGGCAACCCTCCGGTTACAAGTCCGAAGCGCTAACCAGCAGGCCACGGCTGCCCAATATATGACCAGCACCTGTAATAGCTAGTACCAGTTTGCTACCCATATGACCTAAGAAATGGGTGACAGTGGAGTTACTAATTTGACCAGGCACAAGTTTTATATTTTGCAAAGTCCTGAATATACTGTATGTCAATGGTATGCCACTGTCAAGGTGTAGACATGATTGACAAATCAGTCATTGTGTGCACCAACAGTTAAATTGCACGATCACACACCATCCTGTTTTCAACTGTCTTGAATGACATACTTTTGTAAATCCTGCAATCTGTGTTTTCCCTCAGACACTAAAAACTGCAGTTATCAGCCCTCTCTTAAAGAAAAGCACTTTAGACCCTGCAGTCCTGAATAACTACAGGCCAATATCAAACCACCCCTTTTAAGAAAAAATTTAGAGAAAATTGTTAAACAGCTGCATTCTGGAGAGGTTCCAATAGGGCAGGGCTATTCAATTTGTAATGGGTCAGTTCATGAAATATCACAACTGAGGGGCCAGAGAACAGCTTGAAATATGAGTAATCACATTAACAATTGTAGGTACAATGAAGTAAAATAACAGCAAGTTTAGAGTTAATATGTTGTATTTTTGATATGTGTAACATCATTAGCCAGTTGTTGGTGGTTACTTGCATTTGGTATTTGTTTTAGGAATATTTCAGCCAGTGGTTACATTTGTTAAGGTGAATTGACTCTATATTGCTAATATGGCTAATGAAATCTGATAACTGATCGACAGCAAAGAGTGCTTTGCGCAGTAACTGCTAGGTCCATAAGATTTCCAAAATGTGTGTAATCAATGCACCCTCATTCAAGAATTTTGGAAAGAGATTATTACAATTGGATCTATGTTCATCAATGAACTTCCACTATGTCCCAAACTTTGTAATTTTGGATGTTTCCCAGCAAGCTGTACATTAAACAACTGCAGGAAGAAGATTGTTTATTTTGTCATAAAATTTCACTGTCATGGGAATCTGTTCACAGCAAAGATGGGTTGAAGGACTACTGCAATGCCTTACTCTAGAGAAACGTATATATTTGTGAAGATTTGGGGCTCATATATGCAGTTTTTGGAGGGGGAGGATTTAATTGCGGCTTTGTAGTCTACTGTATTTTTTTATATATATATATATATATATATATATATAACCTTTTTTTTTATTTATTTTTAATAAGATCACTGATCATATTTTGGACTGTGGGAACATTCTATATGCACACAATGCGTGTCCATCTGTGCATGTACATGTTTGTCACTCCTTAGTGTTATTCTTTTCTTTTCCTTAAACGCCATGATGAGAATCAGTCAGTTACCACAACAGTAAAACATACCACTAACATCTCTACATTTGGAATATCTGTACTTATTGATGTGCCTTGCTTTGTTCGGTTTCGTCTATTTGTATTGTAATTGAAAAAGTCAATAAAAGCACGTAAAAAAATTGTGTGTAATCGGTGGCATATGTACCGTATTTTCCAGACTATGGGCCCCATCATGACAGTCAAAAGCGCATCATCACTCATCAAAAGCTTATTCAAATTTAGTAGGATGTCCAGTACACATTGGGAGGGTTTTCGTTATCAAACGTCGAGCGCATGGCGCAACAAGGTGTTCCTAGGTTTTTTAATCAGTCATGGGTGTGTTTGGGGCGTAACATCATTTAAACCAATGAGAATGACATCTGTCATTCCCTTTAATGGCGCAAAGCGCAATGTGAAATAAATGCATCGGTATTTTGGCATTCAACGGCGCATTTCAAGGAGGCTGCTTGCAAGACCGTATGGAATAGTCATTCCACTAAACCATGCTTTACTAAAACCTAGCATAGCCTTCACGCATTTGCACTCCTCTATTATTTGAACTCATTGGCAAAGTGAAACTAACTTCACCATGGTGTCAGTCAACGGCAAGACAGTTATATGCAGTTACTTTCACTATTGACTGACAATGGGTTACCATCGAAAACTTAGGCTGGAAAAAGCAACACTTACCCTAATATTGCTCAAATGTCTGAATAAAAAAAAACATTTATCCTGCAGGAGTTGCTTATATCTTCTGACAGTGTGTCTTCAGCTGTGCTCCATACAGTATGTGTCTCTTGCCTCTCCCTTTCAGTCAGAGATTAGTGCTTGCACTATGCCTGAAACACGCATGCATTCCTAAATCCTTAAATTATGGCCGGGATTCTATTTATAGCCGGGCCTCAGATTCAGACAAATAAAGGCCAGTAATAATTGCCTACATTGTTTTGATTTAACTCATAAAAGAGCTCTTCTTAATATTTTATATTGTTGCTTGGTTTAATACTGTTGCCAATGAAAAGTCGTTTTCTTACACCATGGGTCTCCAACACGTCGCTCTTAAGTTACCAATCGCTTGCCGCCCCCTTCTGAGCTTTCCAGAGGCTGAAGCAGTAGCCTTGGCTCGCAATAAACGGGTGGAATGACTATTATTACATGAAACTTAATAGTGAACGATCAAATACACCCCAGATTTCAGTGGTCATCAGTCTCAACATTTAGCAATATAATCAAACAGTCCAAACGTCAATTAAATCCAAAACCAAACTGAACATCTGCTTTTTATAGCCTACCGGTATGCCGCTCCAAACAAAACGCATGTCTCACAATAAAACGCACCACCTGCCTCGAATACAAGTCTGCCCCAAATAAAGGTGCTGTGCTTTGCGCAGCCTAAGTAAATAAAAGACCCCAGCCATAATTTGAGAATTTACAATAGTCTGTCTCCTAAACATTCCTCACCCGTTATCAGGACATGCATGAAAACATTTGAAAACAAAACACAGCCATAGGTTATTTTGAGAGTGATGACTTTCTCTTCTGCATTGTTCTAACCATTAAAACGAGGCATATGAAGAGGCATTGCAACAATGTCTACAGAGATGCACTGTAAGGTTGGCTGCAAAGATTAAATGCAGACTGTTACAATTGACTGACACGCGGGCACACACACATTATTGAAATCATACGCCGGACGCTTGATCGGTGTATACCGGGACATTTTAGCGTCCCGACAGACTTTTGTCGGGACTCGGGACATGCAACTCAAAATAGGGACTGTCCAGTTAAACCAGGACGTCTGGTCACATTCTGTGTAAGTTGAATAACTTGCCTTTTCAGATTACCGTATTTTCCGGACTATAAATCGCTCCGGAGTATAAGTCGCATCAGTCAAAAAATGCGTCATGAACAGGAAAAAATATATATAAGTCGCACCGGACTATAAGTCGCATCTATTTAGAAATGTATTTGGTAGTGTGAATTTCGTCAGACGAGACGAGAGGAAATATGTTCGTCAACGACCTTTTTTTTTCATGACTAAGACGAGACGATGACGAGACGGCAGTAATGTCCTGAAACACTGACTAAGACTATCTTAAGATGCATTATTGTTGACGAAAAGAGACGAGACTAAAATGTTTTGCATGGAATAAAAACTAAGATCAAATCTCTCTTCATTTTCGTCTACAAAATGAGAAGACTAGAGAAGAGAAGGATATCTAGCTGTTACGTTTTCAAAATATTCCGAATGAGTTCATACGCAACAGCTTTCCTGTAGGCTAGTCTACGTGCTGTTGCTGCAACCCTGTGGCTGCAACACGAAACTACATGGAACAAGAACACTGGAGATTTCTACCAGAGTTAGCAAGCTAACTACCTAAGCTTTATGCCACAATGCTACATACCCAGAAGTTGAAGCTTCTCTCATACAAATTAACATCCCCAAGAATGTCCATACGAAAACGTTCATTATGTAATGTCAACTACAGTATTTAACTAGTTAGACTGATGATGCAAAGTTTGCTAGCAAGTAAGCTTTGGGGAATGTGTTGTGTTTGGGTGCATATCGCCATCTAGCGAGGCGGAGTAAAACATTAATATTTTGGCCTACTGACAATGTTTCTCAAACTTTTTCAGTTTCAGGACCACTTAACCCTAGCTAAAAAAAAAAAAAAGATTAGACCTACTTCAACAGTAGCCTATAATTAGTCTACACAATAGGCCTACTCACTGAACCACCTTGCTTATTGTCTTTGTACTTTGCTTATTGTGTGGATTCATACTGTATGATTTAAACTGGCATATCTTACATAGACAGTGTTGCAGAACTGTTTTTACATACAAGTTGGTTCAATATTGCAAACAACTCATCTATATTATATTTTACCACGCCTGCTCAAGGACCACTTGGGATAGCTGCGGACCACCAGTGATCCCCGGACCACACTTTGAGAAACACTGGTCTACTTAATGACAGTGGTCCAGTCAAATCTTTACTGTCTATGGTCAAATCCCAGCCGAGCTATAACTGTAGCTCGACTTACCTGTGCATGTAAACATACTGTCTGACAAAAAATCAGAATGAGTAATTATAACAGACGAGTAGCCCTGTGGACACACAATATTGTTGGAAAATTGAGATGTGTGAAACACTATTTGACTCAAATGGTAATCAGAAATAATTTGTTATAAAAAAAAAAGACTAAAATGTGTTGACTAAAACTGACTAAGACTAAGATACCTTTAGTTTTCTTTTGACTAAAACTAGACTAAAATGACGAGACTTTTAGTTGACTAAAACTTGACTAACAAAAATTATATTTGAATGACTAAATATGACAAAGACTAAAAAGGACATTTCGTCACAAGACTAAGACTAAGACTAAATTAAAAATAGGTGACAGAATTAACACTATTTGGAGCAAAGACCCAGAGAGAAATATAAAACAAGTGGTGGAAAACCCTAAGCCTTTTTAGATCCAATTTTATCACCAAAATTGCCATTTATCAGTTCCGAAAAATATTGTAAAAGCATGAACCTTGGAGATTCAGAAGTTGGTTTATGTTTTATCACTTGCAGGCTTTACTGTAATGCTTTCTTTTCTGGTCTTCCCAGAAAGCAGTATACAAGTTGCATACAATTCAGAATGTGTTTCAACCAAATCAAATCCTTTTACTGCAGTTAGGTGCAACAGTCGAGTGCATGTTTGATCGTAATTTCAGGTGTAAGGTATATGTTAAACCTTACGTTGAAACTTCCTATGCACTACAATCATTTTATAACATATCCTGAGATGCCTTTTTTAATGCTTTGGTTGATGAGCTGTTGTAGGTCATGTATGAGGTCACAAATAACAGACTATGAACTTATGTGAATTCCTGATGATCATGAGATATTAAGAAATGAAGTAATGCATAAATCATGAATTAATTCATGCATGAATTCATGATAATTCATGTACCGTAAAGTGTTACCAATAAGGGTACACACATTAAAAAAGGCATCTCAGGATATGTTATAAAATTATTGAGAAGTCTATGGCATGGCTCCTTTAAGACTACAGACATAGTAATGATAGAAAATAGAAATAGAATAGAATAGAAAAAAAAGTGCATCACAACAACCAGATTTGAAGTCCAAACTAGTTTTATTTGGTCAGAATAGATTACATGGTTTGAGAAAAGAAATGTGACAAGAAACAATATCCCAAATGAATAATTCAAACTTGATACAGATAATTATATTAAGGGAAAGAAAATGTTTTTCCCTAGAGTTTCCCCAGATCAACTCATACAATTACATTCTATATAAACACATCTCAGGCTCAAGCATCTCAAGTTGTATTGCCATTGCATTACAGCTGATGCACATTTACAAGAATTTTATTCACACAAAAGTTATGTGTTAATACAATGCTGATTTTGGTTTGCAGTCTTCGAAAAATACTTTTTCATGCCTGGTTTTCCAGAAGGGTTTGGAAATCAGGGGAACACACTAGCTTATGCTTGATGTGCCCCAGAACAGACATTGTCCCACTTCGGCCCTCAATGCCCACAGATACTAGCTCCTGAAAGATGAAAAAAGTAGATAAGAGAAAAAAAGTACAATCAAGGTCAAAACTGTCAACAGTTAACCATTGACTATGTACTGAAGTTCCACAAAATGTCGTCAGCTTGTGACTCACAAGCCAACGGAGAGTTGCTAGACTACCCTGGCAGAAAATTACATTTGCTGCCGCTAGGGTGCGTCTAGATTTCTTGATACCATTAGTCAGGACACAGTTTCAATCACTCTCAGCAATTTTTCTGCATTGAACGCTCTAGCATCACCACCAGTTCAATGTTGCACATGCATTCATGCGTATGATCCTTGCCCCCCATTGTTACCGTGTGAAACTCGGACAAACATAGCAGACTTGATTAGAAATACATTATGGAGAATGGCAGCTGACAGAACATCAAAGCAGGCTTTGAAGACGTTTTGGTTGATAAAGGATTTAATTTCCTCCAGAAGCAATCAAAAGGGATTTAATTATGCTATGGAGGGGTATATCCAAAATGTATACAAGGTGAGAAGCTTAAAGTGGAGGCGAGTAGCCAGATCACCGCGCAAAAAACACTGATGTTAGCTACTTAGATTGAGACTGAGTGTTAGGCTATATTAACATTCGATGTAGTAAGAATATAGTAGTTGGCTAATGAGCATTTTCATCTTGGGATTTAACAGGGGACCTGGTTACTGTGCCCACATTGTTAGCTTAGTTAGCCTACATTACGTCGAGCTGTTGCAAATGCGAGAGACGTCCTGTAGGCTACTGTTGACGAAATATACCCTCGTTATAGCCACTCGGTGTACCGGCTATCGGTAGTACAGTGGGCATCGCTTTCAAATGACAACTTCAGTCGCGCATTACGAGGCGTGAAGCTGCGTGAAGCTTTAGTACCACTTTCAGCCACTGTGTGTCGCTCTGCCACTGTAGATCGCTCTGCCTGCCGCCCCTTCTGAAAAAGCAGAAGACTTGCCGAGAGTAATCCCAGCCTACGAATTCAATAACAAAATAAATCATGCATAATTAAACATTACCTCGATTTAGGCTACTTGGGTATGGCCTAAGGCTTGACTACACGGTGGTAACGAAAATCGAAATCAAAATTTGCTGTCTTTATTGTCAGTGTTGGGGGTAACGCAACTACGCAAATCAAAACAGTGGTGTGATAATTGAGCCAGTAGAGAAATAACTGTTCAGAATTAATCTGTAGCCTTGGGTAGGCTAGGCTTCTGCAGAAAACAATGTTGTTGCCGATTTAATACTATCTGGCAACGTTTTGGTTTCGTAAATTAATTTGCCCTACTTCTTGACTGCAATGTAGTCAATTGACTGCTTGACATGTCATTTTTATTTTTCTGTACAATAAACAAATACATCTGCTTTATGCCGCAGAATTACATTCATATTTGGCTGACTACTGCAGACGCCAAAAAAAACACTGTCGCTTCTGCCTGCCGCCCCTTCTGAAAAGCAGAAGACTTGCCGAGAGTAATCCCAGCCCTCTGATTCAATAACAAAATAAATCATGCATAATTAAACATTACCTCGATTTAGGCTACTTGGGTATGGCCTAAGGCTTGACTACACGGTGGTAACGAAATCGAAATCAAAATTTGCTGTCTTTATTGTCAGTGTTGGGGAGTAGCATTCGCAAATCAAAACAGTGGTGTGATAATTGAGCCAGTAGAGAAATAACTGTTCAGAATTAATCTGTAGCCTTGGGTAGGCTAGGCTTCTGCAGAAAACAATGTTGTTGCCGATTTAATACTATCTGGCAACGCTTTTGGTTTCGTGAAATTAATTTGCCCTACTTCTTGACTGCAATGTAGTCAATTGACTGCTTGACATGTCATTTTTATTTTTCTGTACAATAAACAAATACATCTGCTTTATGCCGCAGAATTACATTCATATTTGGCTGACTACTGCAGACGCCAAGAAAACACTGATGTTAGCTACTTAGATTGAGACTGAGTGTTAGGCTATATTAACATTCGATGTAGTAAGAATATAGTAGTTGGCTAATGAGCATTTTCATCTTGGGATTTAACAGGGGACCTGGTTACTGTGCCCACATTGTTAGCTTAGTTAGCCTACATTACGCCGAGCTGTTGCAAATGCAGAGACGTCCTGTAGGCTACTGTTGACGAAATATACCCTCGTTATAGCCACTTTCGGTGTACTATGGTAGTACAGTGGGCATCGCTTTCAAATGACAACTTCAGTCGCGCATTACGGTGAAGCTGCGTGAAGCTTTAGTACCACTTTCAGCCACTGTGTGTCGCTTCTGCCACTGTAGATCGCTTCTGCCTGCCGCCCCTTCTGAAAAGCAGAAGACTTGCCGAGAGTAATCCCAGCCCTCTGATTCAATAACAAAATAAATCATGCATAATTAAACATTACCTCGATTTAGGCTACTTGGGTATGGCCTAAGGCTTGACTACACGGTGGTAACGAAATCGAAATCAAAATTTGCTGTCTTTATTGTCAGTGTTGGGGAGTAGCATTCGCAAATCAAAACAGTGGTGTGATAATTGAGCCAGTAGAGAAATAACTGTTCAGAATTAATCTGTAGCCTTGGGTAGGCTAGGCTTCTGCAGAAAACAATGTTGTTGCCGATTTAATACTATCTGGCAACGCTTTGGTTCGTAAATTAATTGCCTACTTCTTGACTGCAATGTAGTCAATTGACTGCTTGACATGTCATTTTTATTTTTCTGTACAATAAACAAATACATCTGCTTTATGCCGCAGAATTACATTCATATTTGGCTGACTACTGCAGACGCCAAGAAAACACTGATGTTAGCTACTTAGATTGAGACTGAGTGTTAGGCTATATTAACATTCGATGTAGTAAGAATATAGTAGTTGGCTAATGAGCATTTTCATCTTGGGATTTAACAGGGGACCTGGTTACTGTGCCCACATTGTTAGCTTAGTTAGCCTACATTACGCCGAGCTGTTGCAAATGCAGAGACGTCCTGTAGGCTACTGTTGACGAAATATACCCTCGTTATAGCCACTTTCGGTGTACTATGGTAGTACAGTGGGCATCGCTTTCAAATGACAACTTCAGTCGCGCATTACGGTGAAGCTGCGTGAAGCTTTAGTACCACTTTCAGCCACTGTGTGTCGCTTCTGCCACTGTAGATCGCTTCTGCCTGCCGCCCCTTCTGAAAAGCAGAAGACTTGCCGAGAGTAATCCCAGCCCTCTGATTCAATAACAAAATAAATCATGCATAATTAAACATTACCTCGATTTAGGCTACTTGGGTATGGCCTAAGGCTTGACTACACGGTGGTAACGAAATCGAAATCAAAATTTGCTGTCTTTATTGTCAGTGTTGGGGGCAATTAACCACGCAAATCAAAACAGTGGTGTGATAATTGAGCCAGTAGAGAAATAACTGTTCAGAATTAATCTGTAGCCTTGGGTAGAGCCAATGAATCGTGGCTCTCACCACAATCAACGCCGTTACACTTAAATAGGTTAACATCACTCTAAGTTCGCCTTCAAGCAAGGAAAACGATGATTTGAAGACATCTGTTTCGTTGGAAGGGCAATGGGTAGCAACAGGGCAACACAGAGACAGGCCCGATGGCAGGGCTGTTATGAGAGTATTAAAATATGGGATATTCACACACAAACGATACTTGTCAGATTTTTCAATTTCACGTTTATTTGCCCGTGACAGCCAATCAAATATGGCAATGAAGCCGCCAAACAGGAAGTGAGCTCTTATCTCAGCAAGGCTTTGATGTATGAAGTCCAAACTTGGTAAGGAGACTTATTAAGTGATTGTGATGACGCACTGGGAAATTGGCATCATTTGGCCTCTACAGGGGGTGCTGCAATACAGGAAGTAAGCTCATATCTCAGCCATTCTTTATCCAATTGCCATGAAAGTTGCTTGCTCATGCCATGGCAATGCCATTCCTGCTAGTGTACTGCTAGGCCCCCACATTGCTGCTTGCAGCTATGTTTAACATGGGGTTCACTTCCCTCCATAACATCCATCACTACTGGGGAACCAAGTCTCTGCAGGGATCGTGGGCCAAATTGTTCATGTTCCAATACACTTTATATTGTTCTCTTGTAGAGAAATATGATGAAAATTCATTTTTATGTGAATAAACTGAAATTGAAAATCCTCTCCACATGTATTCAACATTTGTCAATGACTTCATTACTATATCAACATTACCATATGTATTTTATCATTTCATTTCAAATGGTATGTATATCCCTTTGATGGTATGTGTCACGGGCCTTGCCTGGCTCCTCCTCCTGTCTGTGTGCTGCATCTGTGTCTCCTACAGGTGAGCTGGGCGCAGGTGTATGGTGTCGCACTAATTGCTTCCTGGTCTGGGCCTTTAAAACACTTCAAAGAAAACCGGGTTGTCTACCACCGCCGCTCCATCTCTCCTGCACCGTTTAGGATTTTGTTTTTGCTTATTCATTGCACATATACCGATTGCTTACACTTTTATTTTGCAAAGCCAACTCGATTACTAATTTTACTTAACCCATTCTGTTAAATTCTATTCATTTAATAAATCTAAGATATATATATATATATTGCTATTCCGTGTGAGGCCTTTCCCTACTCTGTTGCTTTCTTTGAGCAAGGCTTGTAACATATGTCATTTTTTAGAGGTTATCGGCACAGGCGCAAAAGGGTCAATTTTAGTCATATTGTGATAAATTCACCCATTCTTCATCTGTGAAGTGAAGGTAATAATGTAAGCAAAGCACCCTAAGAAAGAAAGAAGAAAAGGTTTTATGTGGTGAGCTTTTTTAAATATTTAAAAATATCCATCCAGTGTACATTAATTACATTTTGTACACTGGCTTAGCCAAGCCAATAATTTTAGCACTTTGAAAGCATTCAGCATAGAAGATTATTTAGTGGTTCAGAGCTCAGTTTTTGGTAGCCTGGAAGCCACCCCGAATTTAATCCTGCCCACAACATTTGAGATTGGGAAATTTGGTCTGGCATTGCTCTATTGAGAAGCTTCTATGCCTGTATGAAAATCAGCCGACCAATCACATAATCCGGGCGGGCTTTATACAATGATACAGATGAGCAACGGTGTCTATTCATTGACATGACCTGAGCACTCTTCGGTTGACAACAAAAGCTTGTCGTTAAAGAACCTAGACGTTTAGATTGTGTCTGTTGTCCAAGATGTTGACAGTGCAATAACTTTAAAAAACAAACAGAAAACAGCGATTAAGGCATTTGTAGAGAAGAAGGATGTTTTGGATGTTCTCCCTACAGGATTCAAGGTAGGCTATTTCGTTGCTCTGATTGGTTAGAGCTATCACATTGTTTGCAGAGGCATTTTTCCCCCTGTGTTGGTTGAAACACGGCTCATAATCACATCCCAATGTTCCCCGGTTCCAGATTCAAATTCTGAATAGAATTGAGTTGGCTACGTCAGGCTACGTTTCTGGACCTCGGTATAATACTTTCTGATTCAATGAGTAGCCAAATGAGATATCCATAACTTCGTCAGTAAAAAAATAATTTCATCTAATATATCAACATGATAAAAGATTTGAACCTGTCTTTATCCAATGCTCAGATTTTTTTTTTTTCAAATTAATTTTTTTTCATATCAAGTTATCAGCAAACAACAAAAAACTAGTATCAAATAATCAATCATGAAACACAATGAATAAAAAAGTAGACCTGGAGGAAGGAGCTGGTTGTTCCAAGATCAACATCGAGGGTAACGTTCCCAAGAACAAACTGCACCCGACCGGACTTCCTCACCAGAACACGCCCAACCAGACCCTCCTGCAAGTCCCTCAGATTACAGCTCCCGTCCTCCTCTGGTTCCTTAAACATCCAAATAAAATGATAGTGAAACACAACAAAAAGTTAATGTCTGCTGAGAAATTTTACACTTTTAGTCATGACTTGCCTGGCTGACTCAAGGCAGATTCTCAAAAGAAGATTGGTCTGGAAATACGATTTCCAAACTCTTGCCGAATGCTTTCCGAAGTACAGTATACACATATTTCCAAAGTACAGTATACACATCTTTCCAACTATCCTCATATGTCTGTAATTGTCCAAAGCCTTCCCTATTCCAGATAAGCGGTTGTAATTGATTCCTGGGTTTTTGGTCATTTGAAAGTAGACTCCAATGGGAGAATTACCAGACAGACCTGCAGAGCATACAAATGCACTAACAGGTTTGTTTAGGTTCACCAAGGCTAAGTTATGACCTCAGAGTGAGAAAGTGTCCCAGCCATTGATCACTTGATTGCGCCTTGATTGGAAGAGGCTGCCATTATGTTTGAAATCATACCCACCTGTGACTCTGACTTTTGTAGGACTGATTGACCACACTCAGACTGGACTTCTGTTTTGGCTTGTCTTGTCTTGTCAGTTGTTGGTGGCTGGCCAGGAAGTGAATCAGGTAGTTGCATAAAAAACAACTCAACACCTTTAAGTTGATTGCAGGACTCCAGAAGCTTTGAAAGTACATCAGGTTGAGGAATAGGCGGAGGCCTAAAAGTGGGCTTCAGCTTTTTTGTTTCTGGAAGATCTGGCTCCTGCTTAACTGAGAAAAAAAAAAGGGCATCACTAAACTCAGACCCAATTTAGACAAATAATCAATTTATTGATCAATGGCTTAGAATGTCTGTTTCTCTTTGACGTTTACCCCTCACTTTTAATAAGTGGTGAAGTTTCTGTACTTGGGTTTGTAGAATCTTCCTCAGAACTCTCGTGTTTTCTGACATCCTCAGCAATATCTTCATTAAACTCCTCCTTGAAAACCCAGCCAGATACAGACAAGGGAAGTTGCACAGGGCAGCTCTTTGCATCATTTTTCAGATGTGGGTCATCCAAGAACTGTGTTTAAAAAGAGAGATAAGTGATTATGTCAAAAACAACAAAGTTAACAGGCTACAATCACTTATATCGGCATAGAGAAGTTTCAAATCAACATTTATTGCTAGTGAATTTAAATGATTGTAAAGTACACTTCACAATTATTCACATCCCTGGTAAAGATGAGTGAATTAGGGACGCTGTGGCGCGACTGGCTACAGTGCCTGTACCATATTCGGGTCCAAGTGCCCAGGGCCCTGGGTTTGAGTCTGACCCAGGTCATTTCTCAATCCCACCCATCTCGCTCTCCCATTCGGTTCCTGTAAGCTTCTTCGTCTTATCATAATAAAGGCAAAAAGCCCAACAAATATACAGTATAGGGATGGCGAAATTTAAAAAGTCGGTCACCGAAAATTCTATAACTGCCATTTATGATACCCGTGTCCTGTCGCGCGTCTTTCTCTGCCTGTGAAACAAGTTATCCCCCCATTTTAGAATGGTTAGGCTCCCGTCACACAATGTTAGTTCGTGCCCTTTGTATTATACATTTTCCCCAATCATTGTCCACTACTTGTGGAGGAATAAGGGTTTTGTTTTGGGGAGAAAAATAATTGCTTTCCCTGCACACCCACGCACAGGCACACATTATGCACAACGTCGACCTTCCATGCAACGCGGCACCGAGCTCGGGCTATAAAAAGCTCATGTTACAAAGTCACAAACAGAGAACGCTACATTTGTTCAACTGTTTTCGGAATGGCTACGTGAGCTCTGCTGCGGCAGAGCCATGGCTCTGTGCTGTGGTTGCGCTTAATAAATTCCGCCGTGGGACGGCTCATGCTCACATTTATCATTTTTAGATATTGAGTGACCATATCGCCCCATACAATACAACACCAATAACACGTGTGTGCGCAGTGTACTAACAGACGCTGGCTGGCATTCGGGAGCTTTAAAAATAGTTTTTTTTTTTTTTTTTTTTTTTTTAACTGGCGGCAGAAAATTTTACCCGGTCAACGTTGATTCGGTCAACCACCGGTTAAACGGCTACCGGTTAACATCCCTAATACAGTATCTCACAAAAGTGAGTAAACCCCTCACATTTTTGCAAATATTTTATATCTTTTAATGGGACACTTTGCTACAATGTAAAGTAGTCAGTGTACAACTTGTATAACTTTGTAAATTTACTGTCCCCTCAAAACACCTGAGACCTTGTAACACTAACGAGTCACATGACACCAGGGAGGGAAAATGGCTAATTGGGCCAAATTTGGACATTTTCACTTAGGGGTGTACTTACTTTCGTTGCCAGCGGTTTAGACATTAATGGCTGTGTGTTGAGTTATTTTGAGGGGACATCAAATGTACACTGTTATACAAGCTGTACACTCACTACTTTACATTGTAGCAAAGTTTCATTTCTTCAGTGTTGTCCCTAGGGATGTAACGGTATGAAAATTTAACCTCACGGTTATAGTGACCAAAATTATCACGGTTTTCGGTATTATCACGGTATTTCGTTGTGTGTGTGTGTGTGTTCAATATGTTCAGAAAGCACTGATAGACCTACACAAGCTGAAATAGTTTCAAAAAGTGTCCCGTTCACTTTTTTCTTCATGTTTAATTGGCTATGTGCTTAACTTACCCTACCATAACTTGGAGTTTGCTATTTCTGTTATTTGGATGCAATGAGTGAGACCAAAGTAAGCGTTCAAAATAAAACTTTAGGCTACTGTATTCTCCTGATAACGGAGTGGAATGGATTTAATGTGGACTTGAACATAAAAGGCGCCAGAGTGGCTACAGTACATGATACAGTGCACATTTTGCGGTGAAAAAGTTCCGCCTTTTAAAATCAGGTGTAGCCTAATCCGAATTGTAGTTAAAACCATCAATTAGACAACAGAATCAGTAGGGTACCTGTTTTGTTCCATTGTACCAGGCCTACTGTATGTCAAAAGCAGGCTCGGATGAAGCTGGGAAGGATTAAAAACACAGTTTCCATACCGCGGTAATCAACAGTGATAATCATGATATTTGAAATGAAAACGGTAATTATTATCTTCAACATTTTTATCGCGGTTTACCATTATACCGGTAATCGTTAGTTCCCTAGTTGTCCTATGAAAAGATATTACTGATAGATATATATATCTAACAGGAGTGGTGGATCAGCGGGAACAACATCGACTGACAATCGGTCAATCCGGATTTGATTCCAACTGTTGCAAGTTTGTGTTGCTTTGGATAAAAGCTAAAAACCAGTCAATGGAAATGTATCGGTTAAAATGTGTACGAACCCTGATAACAGTACATAAATCTATGAGTCTTTGTTCCTATCAAAGCCTACTATAAGGCTGTAAATAGTCATTGCAAGGAACCATTCCTGTAACACCATTTGGCTTGTTGGCAAAAATCTTAATTACTACTTTGTTTTCCAACAAAACTACTTGAATTTCAGGTTTAAATGTAAAACCATATATTACCAAAGATAAAAAGCAACTGAAAAACGGTAATATTGTTTATTGCTTCATCTCCACCATGTTGTGTAGCCTCTTATTAAACACTCATTAGTAATCAAATTAACACATTGCCATCAACAACTCTCTACCTAACACATTGCCATCGATAACTTAAAATGACATTAGATATGTGCATCATTCCTGTTATATTATGATAGCCTACAGCACAGGTAGCAGACGTAAAATTAACTAGAACTCATTGAAGACAAACAACAGTAGCTTCTCACATCTAGTTGTGCGGTTTCAAACAAGAAAGACTGGGCACAAATACCAGCCACCCTCTGAAATAAACTAAATACTAGGGGTGTGAATCTCTCATGTAAAAGACGATACGATTAGCATCTAGATACATGGGCACAATTCGATACAAGAAAAGATACATGTTCATAAAAAACGATTCAGTACGATTCGATGCGATGCGATTCGATGTAATTCGATGCAGTTCAAGAATGGAAAGCATTCTGAACGATTTTTATCATTTGCTCAAGGTGCACATTCATTTTATATTATCAGTTATCATGGTCATGGTTGTCAATTAGGCAAAGAAATGTGTGAATATGATTATCTAAACTGAGGTTTGTTTCATATACTGTATTGAAATGAAAAAAGAATAGTCTACATTTCAGTCAAACACAGCAGCCAAATACAACATATTTTTTTATAGATTTTATAGAGTTATATCTGATTGTTTTCATGGAGCTGTAGCCTTGTTGAGGTAAGACAATACCGAAATAAAATAAAACAGTGCTTAAGACACTCTTGGCCTTTTCTCATATAGCCTACAAGAATAAAATAGGCCTACATATCAATGAACTCTTTGGGTTTATTTTGTTCCAACGGTAGACCTAATGCAGAAACCTATAATGCCACAAGACTGAGTGAATATGAACAAAATAATTGGCTAACAATTTGTGCATCGTTTTAGCATGGGCCAAATTATTATTTAACATTAAGGAAATCCCTTCATCAAACATAAGGCTATACTCTACAGACTATCGTTGCTGTTTAGTGTTTAATTTCGCGCTGGATTTTGAAAAACAAAAGAGTAAAAACTGTAAAACAAACGACCGAGTGAGAGTTGTCACATGCTTAAGTTGCAGTAGATGTATGGGTAATGAGGTCATTTGACAACTTTGGGTAATGAATGTAGCCAAAAACGAATTGCATTACTCACAATTCCGTGCCACGTATAGTTTCAAAACCGGACGTGGGATGAACGCGCTGCTTGGAACGTAATGAGAGTCTGAGCGAGCAGAAAAGGTTGTGAACCGATTCGTAACAAGTAAATCGATATAACGACCGGTTCATTTCAGTTTTATTCCGATACGGGGTTTCACGTATCGATGTAGCCGCATCTTACACGTTAAAAACGGATACTGATACGTATCGGTTAATCTTTACACCCCTACTAAATACATAACCATTAATGAAGCCATTTGTGCATAGCATTCATTTCAGCATTCTGACGTAGCAAGGAAATTGCATAACTAAAGATATATCCTCCACAATACTGTCTTCATTTGCCCATGTTCATTCTTTTATAAAGAGAGGCAACACCACAAATAGAAGCTTACATTATCTTTTTCCAACTTCCGTAGAATTTCCTTGGTCTCCTCCTCAGTCTCCCTCTTTTCTTTTTTAATATTGATAATAGGACAAGGGGCAGAGTTTGGTGTTTCTCGAGCATCATCAAAGACAGCTGCAATGAGTAAGAGTAATCTTATTAAAACTTAAAAAAAGTTAATAAAGCATCACATCCCAAGTAACAGAATACAACCCTTAAGCAAATATGAAAATGAATATAAAACAGGTAATACACTGGCAAAATTGGAGATAATGGCAATCTTCTGCAATTACAGCTTTATTTGTTTTACGATAATTTACACAATCAGAACTAAGCTTGCCATAATGACTACATTTTGTCAGACAATACATTGTTCTAGAAATCCTTTAGATGTAAACAATACAGGTTTTCTTTGGTCTTTTTGCCTTTATTTAGATATGACAAGAAGTGAATGGGAGGGAAAGATATTCGACCCTTGGTCCCTGTGGGCATTTGGACCCAAAAGTGGTACATATGCTGCAGTGTCTTGCCCCACAGTCCTCCCCGCCTCCTCCATTAATGTATTTTTATAACCGTTGTGTACAGTAACAGTACACTTCCAAAAAGTAATGAACTTTCAATTTTCAAGCACAACTACCTCTAGGGTTTACAGAGAAAACATCCAGTGAGAGGCAGTTTGTAAATGCTTTGTTGATGCCAGAGGTCAGAGGAGAATGGCCGGACTGGATCAAGCTGACAGAAAGACAACAGTAACTCTAATAAAACCCAGCAAGCAGAGCACACAGAGTGCCACTCCTGTCAGCTAAGAACAGGAAACTACACTAAGGAGGCTACAATTCCCACAGGCTCACCAAATTGGGAAAATAAAAGTCTGCTGCAACATTGAGATGGTTATTATCCAATAACATGGATTCATCCTGCCTTGTATTGATGGTTCAGGCTGGTGTTAGTGGTGTTATCGTGCATTTACTTGGCACACTTTGGGCCTCTTAGTACCAATTGAGCATCCTTTAAATGCCACAGCCTACCCAAATCTTGCTGCTGACCATATCTTTATGAGCACAGTGTACCCATCTTCTGATGGCTACTTCCAGCAGGATAACGGACCATGTTACAAAGTTTGATAAACTCAAACTGGTTTCTTGAACATGACAATGAGTTCACTGTACTCAAAAGGCCCCCAGTCACCAGATATCATTCCAATAGAACACTTTTAGGATGTGGTGGAACAGGAGATTGGATGTGGCTGACAAAAAAAATGCATGATGCTGTCAATATGGATCAAAATCTCTAAGGAATGCAGTACATTTTTAAGGTGTACTTGTGGCCGGTGAGTGTATATGCAGGGGGCCATTGTTGTTAATCCTATTGTCCTCCAACATTCTCTAAGTTACTTACTGTATTCCTCAAAATAATGTCAGAGGATATGGATGTATTTCACCATTCTAAGAAGATCTGTGGATCTGTGCTGAATCTGTGCAGCCTAAAATCCTCTCGTGAATGATCCTCCGTTTAAAATAATAATAATAATAATAATAATAATAATAATAATAATAATAATAATAATAATTAGGGCTGTCAATCGATTAAAAAAATTAATCTAATTAATTACATACTCTGTGATTAATTAATCTAAATTAATCGCCTATATATATATTTTTTGCTGTGAAAGTATTTAAATTTTTAAATTTAAATAAATCATTGAATAATCAGCATTAGTGACATTAAAGTTCAAAAACTCTTGTATTATTATTTTAATAATGGCCATAATAATCTATGATATGACCTAATATGCTGAGGAAATAAATTCAAAAGTGCTTCGGGAAGAAGTTGTTTTTCACATACAAGGTATATCAGGCCACAGATATAACCTAAGAGACACAATGAAAATAAATTAACACTTTCCCTAATGTCAACACTATTTCTTTGCGTTGATGTGCGACTTTAAAGTTGATGAACTCTGGTGATATGCAAATTCCTTGCTGCAGACATTGCAGAGGACTTTATTTTAATCAACACTTTATTTTGTTTGTTGTTTAAAAGTAAATGTTCCAATCAACACATTTTCTTCTCTCTCCTTAATTTTACAGTCTAATGGTTACTGACTACAACGGCTCGGGGTCAAAGGTCATACGGAATCGATTCATCTGTGTTATTTTTTTTTAATCAGTTATTTTTTCTCAAATTAATTAATCGAAATGAATCAGTTATTTTTGACAGCCCTAATAATAATACATTATAGCCGCAAGCGGCAATGGCGGGCCCGAGCACCTGCGGGCCGCAACCCGTGACATTTCAGAATCCAACAAAGCACCGACGTAGTGCATTTGTAAAATGTACATATTTGATGTGTGTGCTATTTGTTTTTGCATGTTATTTTCTGGCACATTTACTTGCTTGGCCAGGTGGGGGCGCAATGCAAGGCTGGCCCATTGTGTGTCATCATAATCATAATATATATTAACCTGAGAAATTTCAGATTATTCATTTTAAGCAAAGAACATTTCTGATACACTTTTTGGCCAGATGGTGGCGCTATATTAGGCATGTGAATATAGTCACAATAATGATATCTAATATTTTGTAAAGTTTCAGATCAATCAATAAAGGCATTGGCAATTTCTGGCACATATTCCTGCTTGGCCAGGTGGTGGCGCTATACCAGGCAGGCCCATTGGGTGTCTGGATATCACCATAATCATAATATCCATTAACCTGAGAAGTTTCAGACCATTCATTCAAAGCATAGAACATTTCTGGCACATTTCCTGCTTGGCCAGATGGTGGCGCTATGCTAGGCATGTGAATTACACGTGTAAATATAAATCACAATAATATCCAATATTTTATAAAGTTTCAGATTAATCAGTTAAGGCATTGTCCATTTCTGGCACATTTCCTGGTTGGCCAGGTGGTGGCGCTATGCCAGGCAGGCCTGTTGGGTGTCTGGATATCATCATAATCATAATAGCTATTAAACTGAGAAGTTTCAGACCATTCATTCAATGCACTGTGACTTGATGACACATTTCCTGTTTATGTGGTGAGATATTAAAACCATAATATATTACAACATATCAAAAATCCCTTCACAATTTAACATCAGCAACATCTTGGCATAATGTTTGCCAAATTTCACATAAATCTGACAAACCGTCTAGGAGCAGTATGTTAAAATTGATCATGTGACATCAGTGTAATTGTCATTATTTCTGTTGCCAGTTGGTGGCGCTATGCCAAACATGCATTATGGACATGTGAATATTATCATTAACATGGTATTCAATGACCTGTGAAATTTATAACATTTCAAGCCATGCATGGTGAATTATGTCACATTTATTGTTTGTGTGGAACGGTATAAAAATTAATCATTTTGCCATTTCGTCAAATTACAACATATATAAAAAAAAAGCTTCACAATTTAGAATCAGAAGCATATTGGCATCATGTATACCAACTTTCACATGAATCGGATCAACCGTCTAGGAGGAGTATGTTAAAATTGATCATGTCCACAATGCACAAAATCCCATTACTCACTTCCTGTGGGCGGCTAATGGCATGTGAATACAAAAGTTGATTGTTTTTGGGAGTTACATACACCCACCAAATTTGGTGTGTGTATCTAAAACTATACAGTGGGCAGTGCTTCGACTTGGCCAGCTTCCTCGCTGGGATCACAGGCGGATCACACGGCATCATCCTAACTTTAATTTGTATTTTTCCAATGACGCTGCAACAACCGGCAGAGGTCTCAAGTGAGCAGGGTGTCTCAGAAAAGAAATGGAGCTGGAAAACCCTACACAGACTTCACTACAGACTTTAGCAGACGGGTTTAGAAATAATTTAATAGCCAGAAATATGCCTGCCCTGCCCTAATAAAGAAATATTTGGTTAACGGGCGAAGTGAATCCCGCTTTGCAGCCAAAGAGAAGAAACCCAGGACAAATTAAACATTCTGGTTTTTCCTCGAAAGTGCAACAATGATAGACAGACATCATTTGGACAAAATATAGAGCATATTAACCTCCGTTGCTCAGCCAAATGCCTTCCTGTTACGTCCTGTTATCACAGAGTTACAGGCGATAAACTATTTTGATGGTCACAAGTTTACTTCATTAGCGTTTATTTCTTTGATTATTAAAGAGTGTTTTTTCATTTAAAGGCTTGACTTGTGCTTATTCAGAAGAGCGTTTAGTGCTCTCCCCCAAACCCAGACGCTCACATTGCATGTTTGTTTGTAATGGATGCAACCGCAGATCCCGCTTTTGTCATAGGTGCCGATACCGTGGGTGCTCAGTCTCGGCACCCACTGAAAACATCGAGCACCCACGCAGCCAGCTTACAGTCCCGCTAAATTTACATTCGCTTAAAATCAAACATCGCGAAGTTTATGTTAAATTCAGCATCTCTCATAATGTGATTGGATATGTTGCTGTCAATTCCCTACTTCGTATACTAACCACCAATAAGAGCCGCCTCTCGATGAAAATTCCCTGACACTTCCCACCTGAAGAATTAACATTAAGGCTTTGTCGGTCTTCAGCCCGAATGTTTAAAAAATGTATATAGCCCCTGAATATCATTTTAAAAGTAGTCTGACAAAGCTTATCGTTTTGTGACACAGCTAAACACTGGTACCTCATAGAACGTCTATAACATAGCCTAGGGTGGTCGCAACTCACAAAAAAGTAAAGCAGATAGAAAGAACTCACGCAAATCTAGCCTACAACACGCAGACAGCTTTATGCTAGGGGAGAAGTACAGCGCCAAGACTGTGCTTTTATGATTGTTGCCTTCTGATGGTATCTTGCTAATTCACTGAACTGCATTATGGCAGCCTTACATTGTACGATTTTGGTCTGTTTTCACAGTCGGCGACTAAATTTCCAAAGTCGGACAGAAATCATGGGAGTTGTACTGGAATCGCCGCACGCCCCGGCCAACTAGATCGTTAAAGTGTAAGGTGCCAATCTTAGCGGTTTTAAGTCAGTCGGAGTCAGTCCTTTTCTAGTTTTGCCGTTACGACAATATCAAACATGTTTGATATTATCGCTAGTCGTGGCTCATGCAAATAGTGACGTGAACCATAAAAACCAATAGTGACCTCTCTCCAACACCAAACAGGAAGGGGCAAAGTAGGCGACAGCTGTAGCCTATATGATTATTTGTTATTCTTAATATTTGTAATTTCTTATACATACAGTATTTAGTCGGCTCTTCCACGTGACAGAACAACTCTATATCGGTAGGGATGTCACGCATGAAACAATGCTGCAGAAACACGAAAATACGACTTTGAGTTTAGTAGGCATTTCATTCAGTTCAGTTCCTGTTAATCTATTGCAAGACGGGTAATAATTTAAAGGAATCTAGTTGCAGTCTTGTAAATAGTGACCCTGCAAGATCCCTAGTCATTGCAAAATCATAGTCTGTGACTACTAGTCTCTACTATTTGTCTTTAGATGTGAAAGGGTCGGAGACTGTAGTCTTTCAAAAATCTTTTCCAAATCTTTGCAAATCTTTCCAAAGTCTGTCAGTGTAAGGAGGGCTTTAGGTGACACAAATGGTATTGCCTTTATCTTATAACTCCTTGTCTGAGCGACTACCAGGCCTATGGTTTTTAAAAGTCAAGATGTTCCCTGACAAAGACATTCGAAAATTAAGAATGTTTATTGACTTGAAAAATACACTCCCTTCATTCAACCCTTGAAGACATCGCGGTCTGGTGCGCTATGTAGATCGTTTCTCGTACCATTTAATTTCTTAGAATTTAGGTCTACTAGGCCTACAATAACGTCATCACCAAATACATCTTTTATTTTTAGTTTACCAACCACAAAGAGTAGCATAGGCCTACTGTGCACAGTGCACTGACGACTGTAGCAGCCCAAGGTAACCAGTTGTTGTAGATGAGAGGCAACCCCTTGTTTCAGATAGCCTGGACAACATGTTACCTGGGTGTTGCCTACGTTATTAATTAATGGTAGCCTACAATACTTAATTGATTCGCGTAACATATTAGTTAGCTCAAAGAGTAGGGAATCAGGATGGAGAGTCACGCGTGTGTTGCTTTTGCGGGATCAAATCCAGTTTAATGCTAGTTTTCAAATGTCTTTTGGCTGTAGTGTAGCGATGCATGGCATGTATGGCGACTTCAAACCGCCTAAAAACAACTTGTTTGTGAATGTCTGACAACTGCTGCAGCGCATGCATGCGCAAGGAAACCAGTAGGTGGAGAAACCAGAAGGCACACAACACCGGAACGATTTTAAGGCTATTTCGCATAGGCTACTCAATGGTGCTAATATCCCCTCTAAAATAAACACATGTATTCAAATATATTGGAATATCTAGGCTATATTATTTGCGCATTATGTCAGTGACGCGCATCATGTCATCTGTTTTTAACTTTTTGTATGGTTATTGCTTGACAGGGGGGGATCCCAAGCAGCTTTCAGCCATAAGGCATTTCCTAATTCACCCAACACTGATATTCAAAATGTTCGGCATAGCCTATAAGCAGTTTAATTAAATGTAGGCCTAATGTTAGTTGTAAACAAACGGGCTACTTGGTGAGGCTTGGCCTCACAGATGCGCTCGTGCCTTAAATGGCAATACAAATCTTCACGATAGGCCTATTAACTGACCGCCCGATTCACGTTGGCTGGGGCAGGGGGGGGGGCATCAGACATTTGTTCCCAAGGGTCTATGAATTGTTAATCCGGCCCTGCCCCCAACTAACTAACTTTCCACCTCTGAGACAGCTGAAAAGAAGTCTAGAGGACTCCTAACTCACTAAGACCTACTTACTGTAGGCTGCGCAAACCACAGGCCTTTTTTTGGGCAAGCCTGCATTCGCGGCAGGCCTTCTGTTGAAGAATTTTATATGCAAACTAGGCCTATAGCCCAACCACTTACGTCATTTACAACTTGCCAGATATGCCTTTATATCTTTGGGCTTCATTCAGCATTTTGTTCTTCCACTGGAAATGACTCTTCTACATTTGCTGCCTGCTGCATCCTTTCTGTTTGTATTGTTTAGAAAATGTTTGACGTCTTGAGTTAATGCATTAAACATTGTTTGCTGGTAACCAGCCACAAATACCGTACAGATTCTTGCATGAGTACATTCTCTATTCTCTCCAAAATGTGCCCGTTCTATAGGCTGGCCAAGTGCGTAATTCTGCGGCATAAAGCAGATGTATTTGTTTATTGTACAGAAAAATAAAAATAACCTGTCAAGCAGGCAATTGACTACATTGCAGTCAATAAGTAGGGCAAATTACGAAACCAAAATGAGGGTCATAGTTGTCTAAGCCTCTGCTGTGAGGCCAAACCCATGAACAAAGACAATAGTTTTTTTTTGGCGAAACAAGCTCACAGCCGAACGAGTCATAGCACTGAAGGGAGAGGCAACTGGCATGTGATCTCCCCACGGGCCAATGGATGTACAAGTTTTCTCCTGTGCCTACGATATTTAATCCAGTGTTTTGTCAAGTTGCAAAATGCTATTCGTTTTAACAAATTTTTATGATCGTATGAAGTACTTTTTGTATAGGGTACTAGCCTATCTTAATTGCTTTATACTCAATACTTGACCAATGGCTATTGCATCTGTCTATTGAAAGTGAGAATGTGGCATGTGATCTACTGTGTAGGCTTCATAAAATAAAATAAACAGATTGCTAATGGCCTACAAGCTGATCTGGGGTGCGTTTCCCGTACAACTATGGAGGTTAGCTTTTTACTAACAGGATGCATCGTTCAACTAACCAACATGTAAGTTACGACTGTTTCCCAAAACTGTCGTACTTACATAGTACTGTAAGTTTGGACCATGATAGTTTCCAAACTTCAGTAGTCTGGACTAAGGTGGTTAATGACGTTTAGTAGCACGTGAACGGGCACCTGCACATACTTCTGTGGCACATTGTGTTAAGGCCGGCAGATGACAGCCGCCATTGCACAGCAGTTACCAGTCCCCTGTCCAAGAGTTCGAATCTGGGTTAAGATTTTGACAACAATATTGACATCGTTGTTTACCTAAGTTTATCTTTTGTGCAGATCATATTATCAAAATCAGAATCAGCCTTCTTGGCTTGGTTTGCGTAAACTAACAAGGACCCTCCACCCCTTCCATGAAAATCAAAGGCTACATATTCTCAGCTGACTCGTCAAAAAGTGCGCACCACCTTATTATTATCTGCAGGTGTGTGACTTTTACTTACGTGCGCATGGCAGCAAATTGACTTTTAATTTATGTATTTTCTGCCTTGGGCATTTTAAAATATGGATGTATGGTGGTTAGAAGTGTAAATATGAATTAGAAACCTAAATATATTTATAATTAAATATAACCTATATATAGCCGCAAGCGGCAATGGCGGGCCCGAGCACCTGCGGGCCGCAACCCGTGACATGTCGGAATCCAACAAAGCACCGACGTGGTGCGTTTGTGAAATGTACATATTTGATGCATGTGCTATTTGTTTGTGTATTTTATTTTCTCACACATTTACTTGCTTGGCCAGGTGGGGGCACAATGCAAGGCAGGCCCATTGGGTGTCATTATAATCATAATATTAATCTGAGAAATTTCAGATCATTCATTTTAAGCAAAGCACATTTCTGATAGACTTTTTGGTTGGCCAGATGGTTGCGCTATGTTAGGCATGGAAAAAATTACCCATGTGAATATCATCATAATAATGATATCCAACATTTTTTGTAAACTTTCAGATCAATCACTTAAGGCATTGTCCATTTCTGGCAGATTTCCTGCTTGACCAGGTGGTGGCGATGTGCCAGGCAGGCCCATAGACTGTATATATAGAACTGGACAGTGTGGCTGCATTCTACAGTGTTCTATGGAATTGAAGCGCCGGCGGCGCCATCTTGGAAAATTTGGAGCCAATTTGAAGTCGCGGCTGCGCGGCAAAAGGTGAAGCATCGCGCAGTGAAGAGGAGTCACGGTCAGGCACGCCCACTCAGTTGCCACTCAGCGAAGTTAAACCGCCCTTGTCAAGTGAAACCCGCCCCTTCTCCTTTCCACAACGCAGGTCGACTTCGGCCGAAGGCTAGCTGGCTGGATGAATTTTCGCGGCTGTGAGTTAGCTAAACAGTACAAACAACAATCGGTTTGTTCTTGTCTGGTAAGTGTTAGCATGATCAACTGAAAAGTTTTTTGTCTATTGGTGTTCTTAAATACGTCTAAGAGAGCTTATTATGTTGATTACAGACTGTGACAATTTAGTATGGTGAATACTAATGAGCTAACAACAGAAATACGGACAGCGAATTAGATGCTAACGTTAGCAGCTACATTAACGTTATCGTTAACGGGAGGCTAAGTTAGTCGTTGAAGAGAAGATTAGCACACAGCTCCCGTAACAGTCGATGCATGATATACTTGGTTTTATTAGTTGTTGCTGTTTTCAAATATCTCAATCTTAATGCATGCCATCTCAACATGGAGTAACCATTGACTGTACATGGGGATTAATAACACTAGACAGTCAGTACAGTATATGATGTGATAAAGCAACGGTATGATGTGATAAAGCAACGCAAGTTAACGTTAACGTAATGTGAAGCATGAACCTCATCAACCCGTCATGTTAATGTAACTACTAGCCAGTTTGCCAGCGTTGCATTTTTTCTAACGTTAACGACCGACACCTCTGTTAGAGCTACTTCTGTGATGGTAGGTCGGTAGCATATACTGTAAAAAATAGATCGGAAGGTCGGTGGTTGTAGACCGCATAAGTGAATGATCGATAAATGAAACGCCTGCATTAAACACTACGCCAAGAACCAGTCACTTCCCAGGGATATCGGTGAGCATTTGAGAAAGACCTTAGTTTGTCATCTAACGTCCATGATCAGTCATACTGATAGCGTTATTTTTCAAGCTGGACTTAAGTTAATAACATTCACACCGCATATTTAAATGTGTAGTTAACATTAGGTAGGCTGTGAAGTTTATTTACACATATATTTAATTAATTGGTATTACTAGTGGTGTTGAGTGCCTGATTAGATGCTTTGTAATGTTGTAAAATTGTCTGACTAACTTTATTGTAACTTTCCTTTTTGCAGGTAAGATATGGGTGATGGCTGAATGTACTGGAGGTGGCGGCAAGGTGGTCTCCATGATCTACATTAGTCTGCAAGCAAGGGAATGCCTACGTGAAGTGGTTTGGCTGGAGTGGTCTGAGGTGGCATGTCCTCCCCCTTTCTCCAAGTCCCCTGACATCCATCTCCTTGACATCACCCACCGTCACTGGATCAACCTGAAGCCCCTTATACATGGGACATGGCACAGCACCACTACGTTCTGAAAACACATGACTTTCAATAACTTGCGTGGCACCAAGAAAGGTCTGCCGCTGCTCTGAACCTTCTGTTAATGTGACATCATTCATACTTGAGGCTGTACACATCCCTTTGTTTCTATTTTCTTTATTGATGTCACCCAAACTTCAACTTTCTGTATGCCCCTGAACTCCATTTAACCAGTGGTGTAGTCTAGTTAGTTAGTTGTAGTGGTGGGTATACTGTGAGCAACCCCAAATGTTATTAAATACGTATCCTTGCCTATTTTAAATGGGTATACTGAGATGATGATGCTTTTTAAATGGGTTTACTTTGTAGTCCTGTGTATCACGTAGACTATACCATACCACGGTCATTTAACTGCCTTGGTATTTAAGTCAGAGGCCATTGCTTAGTATTTAACTGTAGCCTACACAAAGATGTAGACGTTACAAGAATATTAATATCAGAGTAATTATTGGTTGATACTAAATCAATATTGAATGTTTTTTTTTTATTTCTTTTGTGTGATACAGTATATCATTCAGAATGCTGTAACATGACTGGTCTTCAAATCAGCCAAAGAGGACACATCGTAACTCCTCTCCTAGTTACTCTCCATTGGCTCCCTACAGTAGCCAGAATTAAATTTAAATCTCTCACTTTGGCCTATAGGACACTGACTGGATCTGCTTCTTGTTATTTTAATTCAATGATCAAGATATGCATCCCCAACCGCCCACTGCAATCTTCTGATGAGCGTCTGTTGTGTCGACCAGTCTTAAACGCTAGGTCAAATTCAAGACTCTTTTCCTCAGTGGTTCCATGTTGGTGGAATGAGTTGCCCAGTGCTCTTCGTTCTTGTGATAGTTTTTGGTCTTTTAAGCACTTCTTATACATTATGGTTTGTATGCAGTAGTACTGTTTTATTTTCATTATAGGCTGTTGATTAATTTGACATTGTTTATTATTGATATTCTCCTTAATGTAGTTTGTTATTATATTTGTTATATTGTTATTATATTATTGATTGAATGGGCATTATTATTTATTATTGCTTTCCCTCCTCATTTTCATTGTTTATTTCATTAGGCTATTGATTGATCCCTGTTTTAAGTATTATATTGTTTTGTATTTGTTAAGGGTAACCATAACCATCATCATAATGTGGTATTTTCTTATGCACTTGAAACAAAGAATAAAAGTGTTTCTTTAAACGTAGTACCACTTTAAACACATCACACACTGAACAGCAAAGTAGCTTCCTGATTATGTGTGAAATGTTTACAGTATCCTGCAATATTACATTTCTGATTTATAACGGAGCACCCTCTCTGGTGAAAGACTGTGGTAGAGGCATACGATTACAGACATATGGAGAGAGCCTATCAATAAGTTGTCACAGTTTTCAATTTAGACGTATTATTTTGAAATGATGTACGTCTACGGGAGGATTTACACATCACTGGCAAGACCTGATCAAATCATATGAATGCAAAATGCTTCTCCGGCAGTGCAATCGCAGGTAACAATGATACCTTAACGCATTTGCAGATACCGCTGTTCTGAACATACTAAGCAAATTGGCCATTTGTAACTTTGAATCCCTCCTCACGTTAAGCTATGGTCAAATAATGTGTTCACTAAAACACAAGTAACTAACGCTCGCATCACTCTTAACAGACGGCACACTGTCCAGTTCTATATAATACAGTCTATGGGCAGGCCTATTGGGTGTCTGGATATCAAAATAATCCTAATATCTATTAACCCGAGAAGTTTCAGCCCATTTATTCAAAGCATAGAGCATTTCTGGCACATTTCCTGCTTGGCCAGATGATGGCGCTATGCTAGGCCTGTGAATAACGCATGTGAATGTCATCACAATAATATCCAATATTTTATAAAGTTTCAGATTAATCAGTTACAGCATTGTCCATTGTCCAGTTGGCCAGGTCGTGGCGCTATGCCAGGCAGGCCCATTGGGTCTCTGGATATCATCATAATCATAATATCTATTATCCTGAGAAGTTTCAGACCATTCATTCAATGCACTGTGACTTTATAACACATATCCTGTTTATGTGGTGAGATATTAAAACCATAATATATTACAACATATCAAAAATCCCTTCACAATTTTAACATCTGCAACATCTTGGCATAATGTTTGCCAAATTTCACATGAATCTGACAAACCGTCTAGGAGCAGTGTGTTAAAATTGATCATGTGACATCAGTGTAATAGTCATTCTTTCTGTTGCCAGTTGGTGGCGCTATGCCAAACATGCATTATGGGCATGTGAATATAAATCATTAACACGGTATTCAATGACCTGTGAAATTTTAAACATTTCAAGCCATGCATGGTGAACTGTGTCACATTTATTGTTTATGTGGAACAGTATTAAAATTAATAATTTCGCCATTTCGTCAAATTACAACATATCAAAAAAACGCTTCACAATTTAGAATCAGAAACATCTTGGCGTCATGTATACCAACTTTGACATGAATCGGATCAACCGTCTAGGAGAAGTATGTTAAAATGGATCATGTCCACAACGCACAAAATCTCAATTACCTCACTTCCTGTGGGCGTGGCTTATAGCATGTTAATACAAAAGTTGCATAGTTGGGGAGTTACATACACCCCCAAATTTGGTGTGTGTATCTAAAACTATATGCCAAACAAAAGTCACAGTGACATAAGGGGCGCTATGGAGTTTCTGGGCAACGCCCGGTGCCAAGCTTTTGTCCCTGTCTATGCACTGTACCACTTGATGTCTGTGCCAAATTTCATGCGTTTTCACCCATGGGAAGCACCTTTTTTGGGATCACAATTCAGCACATATTTCATCACATATTAGTCTGCACAAAATCCCAAATACCTCACTTCCTGTTGGGCGTGGCTAATGCATTGTAAATACGAAAGTCGATCATCTTGGGGAGATACAGACACCTACCAAATTTAGTGTGTAGCTGAAAGTATATGCCCACCACGGGATCAGTCACCTAAGGGGGCGTAAGGGGGCGCTAGAGAGTCCCTGGGCCATGCCCGGGGCCAAGCTTTTGTACCTAGCTGCTTTGTGTGACACCTGATGTGTGTGTCAAATTTCAAGACTTTTCGATTAAGTTAACCACCTCAAAATATATTCCAACCACGAGATCAGTCACCTAAGGGGGCGCTAGCGAGTCCCTGGGCCACGCCCGGGGTCAAGCTCTTGTACCTAACTGCGATGCGTGACACCTGACGTGTGTGCCAAATTTCAAAAGTTTTCGACCATGTTAACCACCTCAAAAACAGGAAAGCAAAAAAGTGGAATAACAATAATAGTGAAAAATAATAATAATCCTTACAAAAACAATAGGGCCTTGCGCCCTTCGGTGCTTGGGCCCTAATAATAATAATAATAATAATCCTTACAAAAACAATAGGGCCTTGCGTCCTTCGGTGCTCGGGCCCTAATAATACTTACAAAAACAATAGGGCCTTGCGCCCTTCGGTGCTCGGGCCCTAATTATCATTATACATAAGCAGAGCGGAGCTCAGCCTAACTAGAGCAAATTGCCGTCTTGTGCTGGCGTGTCTGCACTTTACCACACTAGTTGGGGAAACAAATAAACAAACCCTTTGGTGGGAAATGTTGAAAATGAAAATGTTGACTATTTCATGAAAAATATATGTTCATTTTGAATTTGATGCCAGCATTGGACCCACAATGGCCGCCTGCACTACTCCACTTGCACACTTGCACACTTGTACACTTTACAACTTGGTGTTGTTGTCCTGAAAACACAACACTTCTGCTGCTCTTACATAACTTGCACCACTATGCCACTTTCTTCTTACTTAGGTCAAACAGAACTACCCAAGCCTTTTATTGGCCTGACTAGTATTTTATTGACTGTCTATGCACAATTTCAACCAAATTTTGCTGCTCTTATTTTTTCATTATTATATGTGCCCTCTTATTTACTTATTTACTTACTTTTTTGTTTACTTGAATGTTATGTTTGTCTGTGGACTTAAATTGGTAAAATATGTCTTGTCTTCACCGTGGGATAGTGAGAAACGTAATTTCGATCTCTTTGTATGTCTGGAACATGTGAAGAAATTGACAATAAAGCTGACTTTGACTTTGACAACAAGTTTCAAAAAAAGTTTTTCAAGAGTAATATTATCTGTTATCGTATCAGTATCGGCCACAACAAACCAATAAATATCGGTTAGCTCTTTCTGCCCTTAAATTCTATATTGGTACATCTCTAATTTTAAAAACCGAAAATATATCCAATGCCTTCATGTGGACTTAAGGCAACTAACTCATATTGCTTAAAAAGTTCTTACTTCTCCTTTTTGCCATCATCTCTGCAGGGCCTTGTTCAAAGATGGAGTGTGACTGGATAACCTCTGGTCGCCCACGCCCTCTGCCACGCCCATCTCTTTGACGTCCTCTATCAAAGTCTTTCTTGTCCCGTCTATGTCCTCCATCAGTCTTCTGTCTGTCAAAGACAACTGATAAATCGATGTTCACCATTCAAGTCAGAACTAATATGAACAGGATATAAAGTGTGAGGTAAGGGTAATGGTAGGTTTCCACACAATGAAACACCTTGCAAATTTCGCTCTTCTAAATTTTGCCTTTGGGGCGTGGACAAAGAAATAGCAAGCCGTTTGGCTGTAGTGGCGTACTTAAAGGAGAATTCCGGTGTGATATTGACCTAAAGTGTGTTGAAACATGATACCGAGTGTGAACGTATGTCTCATAGCTCACCTCGGCTTGTCCCCTGCACTCAGAAATCTGGCGCTAGTTAGCCAATGCTACCAACACAGTGTTTTAGTTTGTGGTACCTCGGCATCGGCCTAGCCATGCAAATAAATCACTGTTTTACACCATTTACGAGGCTCAAAGTAGCTCCATACTTCATTGGTAGACTTCCAAGGGCCTTGACATTTAAAACAAGACATGGAGACCTTTGAAAAAGCACTGGTAGTTTATTTACAAGACGATTTATACAGACAGTACCTTAAGGAATTTTACCGTTCGACGCCATCTTGAATTTAGTCACACTAAGTCGAGCGACGAGTATGAACGAACAGGTATGATAAGGGATCAGATTCCAAAAATAATTCAGTGGAAATGCATGGATTCAGTTGCTTCCAGTAGCAGCAACTGGAATCCATGCATTTTCACGGAATTATTTTTGGAATCTGATCCCTTATCATATTATCATATTTGGTAAAAAGGAGGAAAGACTTAGGGTTGCCAGGTGATACAACATGCAGCAGCTAGGATTCTGACAAAAACTAAAAGAACTGACCACATTACTCTAATTCTTAAGTCCCTGCACTGGCTTCCAGTAAGTCACAGAATTGACTTTAAAGCACTATTGTTTATAAATCAGTAAATGGAGCAGGACCTAAATACCTATCAGACATGCTTCAGCAGTACACACCTTGTCATCCTCTCAGGTCCCAGGTGAAAAACATGTTAGTAAAACCTACTGTTAGAACTAAACATGGTGAAGCAGCTTTGCGGTTCAGCTCTGGAACCAACTAAAGGCCCCAACTGTAGCCAGTTTTAAATCTACATGTAGACTAAAGCTGATTTACAAATTCTGAATCTGCCTTGAAAATCATTCTACCTTGTCTTTTATTACTTTTTGACTACTTTTTTGCTTATTATTTACTCTGATTTTACCTGGTGCGTTTTATGTTTTCTTTTTATTATGATCTTTACCTTAATCCCGTTCGATTTTTGAGACATAAGCGTTCATTGAATCGATTGTAAAATCAATTTTCTATGTCTAGATGTTTCCATTTTCGTAATGCCTACTGCACTTTCGGACTTCTTTATTTTCTTTTTCTGCTTGTTTGTGGGTTTTGTTACATCTATCTTTTTTATTTGTTTAATTTGTTTAAAATGAAGTGTACATATTTGGTTAAAATGGATTCCCCATTTTAATTTTCGAAACTTGTGTTGGTTGGTCCAATCAATTGGGCAATCGATTTTCGAAGGTAAAGTGACAGCCCTATTACCTTTTGAACTATTCTTTGACTATATTGCCCTTCTCTGCCTTTATTTGTCATTACTGTTTGCTTAGCAAATTGAATGACCTCTGTGTATAAAATGCGCTATATAAATAGACTTGACTTGAATTAAAGACCCACAGTGGCAAAAAGGTTTTTCTTGTTTTTGGTATGTTAATGTTTGTAGAAAATTAGTCTCGAAAATCTCAGGCTTTCCAGGATGTGTGGGAACCCTGAACTTTGTGCTGATTATCATATATTTTCTGAACATCATACAATGGCAAAACATTCACTTACTCTTCCTTGACTTTCCGTCCAATGATGTTAGGTGTGAAGGTTTTCTGTGGAGTTTCAAAACAATGTTTCTGAGTTATTCACCTCAGTAAGATGTAGATGCAGGTAATAATAAAAACAATTCAATTCAATCAATTATTAAAAGTAATGAAATGACTTTGTACTGACTTAGGCAGTGTTTTTTTGTGATCAGAACAGCAGCTTAGAACGATTAAAAAAAAAAGGCAAGGATAAGATAAGATGCTTTATTGTCATTGCACACAGAATACAATGAAATTTCATTTGGCAGCCATTCCTATACCAGCTATGATCAGCCAGACGGCAGACTCAGTGGCTGAGGGCAGTGTGGCGGGCAGGTGGCTGAGGGCAATGGAGATAGCGTCTGTGGATCTGTTGGACCTGTAGGCGAACTGATGTTGGTCAAGGCTGGGCGGGATATGGGTGAAAAGAGAGTGACCTGGGTGAGTGGGATCACTCTGTATTTGTGTGGCCCGTTGGAGGAGATGGCTCGAGTAGATCTCATCCAGGCTTGGGAGTGGGGAGCCAACGATCCACTGAGCTGTCTTGGTGACTCTATTCAGTCGTCTCCTCTCTGCTGCAGTGCAGCTGGCGTACCACATCGTGCATCCAAAAGTGAGGACACTCTCTATTGTGCAGTGGTAGAAGTTCCTCAGCAAAGGTGGAGGGAGTTTGCTTCTCCTCAGCGTTCTCAGGAAGAAGAGACGCTGCTGGGCTTTTTTGATGATGTGGGTGGTGTTCACAGTCCAGCTCAGGTCCTTCGAGATGTACAATCTGCAATAAGTTTGTTGATCAGTCGGCTGGGACTGATGGAGTTGAATGCCGAGCTGAAGTCAACAAACAGCATCCTGATGTGTTAGGGCTTTCCAGGTGGCTGAGGGCAGTGTGGAGGGCGATGGAGTTGGCGTCGTCTGTGGATCTTTTGGACCTGTAGGCGAACTGATGTTGGTCAAGGCTGGGCGGGATATGGGTCTTAATATGCTGTAACACTAGTCGCTCCATGCATTTTATGAACACTGGCGTCAGGGCCACAGGCCGGTAGTCATTCAACCCTGTGATGGCAGAGGTCACAGGAATTATGGTGGCAGTTTTCAGGCAGGCGGGGACTGTGGCTTGCTGCAGTGAGCGGTTGAACGTGTTAGTAAATAATGCAGCAAGCTGATAAGCGCATGATTTCAGCACCCTCCCTGGTATTCCATCTGGTCCTGGTGCTTTGCTGATGTCGATGCCACGCAGGACCCGCAATACTTGATGTTGTTGGATCGTGGGGGGCTGGTCATGCTCTGATGGTGTCAGCAGTATGTCCTCTGCCTGTCTGCTGTTGTCTTCCTCAAAGCGTGAGAAAAAGGTGTTGAGCTGGTCCAGTAGAGAGGAGCTGGTCCAGTAGAGAGGAGCCAGCAGAAGAGGTGGTCTTGTGGCGTTGCTTGAAGTCTGTGATGTTCTGGATGCCTCGCCACATGGAGCGAGGGTTGTTATCTCTGAAGTTGGCATATAAGCAATATTCCCTGAGGTACAACACAGATTGTATGGGACTTCATGCGCTCTCGTATCTGGCTGAAGACACCTCTATTCACGGCAAAAAGGCAAATGACACGTGATGACGTATGGAGGCTCCATCCAGCCTACATAAACCATGTCACCACAGTCTACTCTTCAGTTCAATCCAGCGCTCTTCACCGAGCAACTGCTGCTGAGTCTGGCAAACCAGTGTTGTATCTCATACCTCCCTCCATTCCACAGCCGGATTGTGGCCACACTTACACCTTTACTTAATATAGTTATATTCATATATAGATATAGTTTTTTTTATATTACCTTGCCTACTCTCTTATATGTCCATATTTATTTTATGCTGGTTTCTAGACTTTATTCTAGCACTGTTGGACTTACTCATTTGCACCATCACCATGACACTCACTCTCACAGAGCACCTTACCTTACTATGCACAGAGAATCACAGGCTCAGTCCCTGCCTCAGTCATTGCAAGCATCTCATGCTTAATCACCCACTATGTGGTTACTGTTTTAGGCTTCATTTAGATTCAGTGTTATTAGTATAATTTGTATGGGGCATTTAAACACGCCACACACAGCAAGACTGAATTACAGACACTCTGCCCTTGAGGAAACGATGGAAGAAGCCACCAAAGGGGCCACGACGTCCAAACGGTAGAAGCTTACAAACTTGTGGGGTGACACCACCACGCCACAGAGCATAACTGTTCCGCTGGCATTCCTTAAAACAAAGGACATGAGGCTGCCATCCCCTTAATGGAATAAGCACGCAATCCCTCGGGCAAAGGTAGGCCCTTGCAACTGTAAGCTAGTGTAATACCCTCCACAAGACAGTGGAGTGCTTAGACTGCACCCTGCCACAAACTGGTTTAGCGAAGCATACAAAGAGATGGTCACACTACCGGAACTAGAGTGCACGATACATATGTACGCAGTGCCCCCACAGGACACAGAGCCTGTAACCTTCAAAGCAAGCAATTCAATGGCTATAAACTGGTATGAAATGGGTAAATCTTAGGTACATAAGCAGTGTTAGGATATAACCTGACCCTTGTATCACCGGGTGTACAGATAAAGCATGAATATCAGACACACGCTTTGCTGAAGCTAAAGAATAAGAACTTTATGTCCACTGAGTCCAGAGGTTTGAACCGAGGACCACACAATGCCTCCAGGACCGAGGGCTCAGAAGGCCTAGTGAAGGGTTTCAAGCGGTGCAACCCTCTAATAAAGCAAATAGCCTGCGGGGTCACACTAGGGGTGTAAAAAAAAAAAAAAAAAAAAATCGATTCACATTCGTGATAGCGATTCAAGCTCTGCCAATTCATAGAATGATTTGATTCATAGAATTTTAAAAAAAAAAACATCATTTTTTTTCAGTTTTGTAATGATTTCACCGTCGATTTCACACTCTTGATGCCTGGGCACTTGTCATAATCAAAAGAATGAGTGCAGCAATGGTAGCCTACGTTTCGCCAACGTTCAGAGGTCCTTTGCTATGTGTAGGAGAACAGACCGCCGTCAATGGCAACAGGTTTTTGGTTTCCGATTCACGTCTTTAATACTCAGCAAGTAGCCCGCTCACTAATGGATTTCATTGAAAGTGAAAGCAGAGGAGTTGATCAGCTGCATTCTAAAGAATGTTTGATTCTAGTTTAGTGTTGTGTGTGGCGAAATAGGCCTATTTGTTTCTCAGCAGAAGCCATGAAACGGTAAAGGTCAACAATTCTGTTTAAAAAGACATCATTTATGAAGTTTTCAATTATTTTTTTCTCTCGTTGTAGCTTTGCACCAGGTTCACCCTGTCGGGATTTTCGATAATGATAACAATCTCATGATGCTGATATTGAATTTAAATTTCTGCCATGTGTAGGCTACTGTGCTTGAAGTTAGCTGTGCCAGACTACTGGTTTTCATATAGTTTTAACCACAAAGCCTGTCTACCTCAGGCCTACTATAGTTTAGTTAAAGCCCCCTTGTGTAATGTTTTCATTTGTTTGTTCCAAATCAACATTTCCCATTCATAAATGTGGCCCCATTCCTGTTTAATTACCACCACCACCAATTCGAAGCATACCTATTGGCTTAGAAATCTTCATTTACATACTCATAGCTGAGGTCGACTTTTTATGTACGTGCGCCATTTTAAAATAACGGTGGCCAGCAGCAAGGGAATATGTGATATGTGACATATGTGAAATACAGCTCTGTCTTCGGCGTCTGTATGCATAGAAAAAGCACTTTGGTAACATTAGCTTGACATGAGCTGACATGGAGTAAGGGTGTTCCATATTGAACTATGATAAGTGCTGAAAAGGACAGTAAAGTTATGGTCTTGAAATTGCGTAATCACTGACTGCACGCACCTTTTAACTACAATAGCTTAATTGAGCCACAAAATAGGCAAAATATTGTTTGTTATTTTATCATTTTACTTTTTGATTTGATCATCTGAAAGATGACAGCTGGTCTAAATTGCAGGCATGGCCTTAATCGCTACACTTTTTGCAATATCTTTATTTGACAGTTAATTTCAAGGAAAATTGATGTGCATGCAATTACCGTTGCTTACTATTGAACTGGAATGAAACACACACACTATACCTTTGTTTGGACCACTGAACTTAGCATATCAAAGTTACAAACTCTGAATTTATCGCCTGACATCAGACGTGTAACAGTTACCTACCTTTTTCACGCCTCCCAGCGTAAGGTCCCGAGAACGCATGGACGGCAGACGACCAGGGGAGAGAGAAGCAGGCAGCCTTCGCCCCATTGGAACACTTTTTCCTGCCCCATCTAAGCTTACAGTCGGCGTCTTGGAGTCTCTAGCATTAGGTGCAGCCATCCTTTTCCGCAGTTGTGCCTAGGGACAGGCTGTGACAATGCCTATTAGTCAACATGTGTATTATACATTTACATTGTAACTTATTCGTGCTTTACCCAACATCAAACAACGTCTCCATGGACAGAAACGTTTGCCTAAATGTTCAAACAACGTTCATAGCTTCCATAGCCTGGACTGTGCCTGACCTTTCCATGAAACATAAGAGAACCAATTAGCTGTAACAGCTAATTCACTAACGTTAAACTATAAACATCACATCGTTATCAGTGATGTGATTGGAAATCAGGCTTAACGTTAATGCTCTACGGTAAGTAAGTTACAATAAGTTCACTAGCTAACTTAGCTGGTGGGCGAAATGAACTCAAATACAAATCACACCGGATAATCTACCAAATATTAGGACATTACATTTCATTCATCAACATTTACGTTACCAGTATTAAGATGCTGAAGTCCTACAGGAAAACCGACTTCCACTGTCCAGCATATGTCCACGTGGTAGACGAAAAAAAGGATTGACAGACCGTGATGTACACAAGTGCAGTTGGCTGGCTGGCTACCAGTGGTGTTTGGCTTGGTTGCTGCGTGAGTGGAGCCAGCAACAATAACGATTTCAATATGGCCGCAATTCAGATAGTTTTCAAAATAAAAGTCATGACAGCCAGTCTGAGAACTCAGGTCAATTTTAACACGGAGCGAAGTTGATCATATTCACAGAATACTGTCGGTCAGAAAAAACGTGAAAAAAATCAGTGCTGACGCAAGTTAGCCAGTGGCTAGCAGCCAAAGTGTCTATGCTATGAGGGCATGTAGTAAATGCCTTTGTGCCTCCTTTAGGTAAATTGCATTAGAGGATTTTTGCACTGATACAGTTAATTAAATATGTAAGTTGAGTCAACTGAAATGTACAAGTTTGCAACAATAAATTACAAAAAAAATAAGTGTTTTTTCCTAGGTCACCATATCTTTCTGATTTTTTGAGTTTTATTTACTTATAAACCTCAGGCTCATTTCTGACTTCACTAGACTATTGCATTTATTTATGTTGTAAGACGTGAAGAAATGAATGACACCGGCAATAGCCTACGCCCAATTTTATCATTCACTAAATGGACACAGAGACCTCCACTCTCCAAGTTTTTCTTTCGCTATTGTTGCAAAAAAAAAAAAAAAAATAGCCAGGCTACTATAGTTACTTTGAAATTCCCTTTGAGTCGGATCTGCTCCTAGCCTGACTAAAATAGTCTAAAATAACTTTGTGAAACTGGCCCCATATACTCTTCCAACAACCAAGCAACTATGCTTCCATAGAGTGTGGTAGATACCGTCGTTTTGTATGCGTTCGCTTAGCATTATTGCATGTTCCAGTTTGTAAGAAAAAATCGTGTGAATCGTGCGAAAATATGCGAATGAATGGGGTTTCGGGAATGATAAAAAACTGATGCCCCTCAATAGTTAATTAAATAGTCGTGAGTCCCCACGTTCATATCCATTTAATAAAATCAGCGTGTATGTTGTCTCCATGAGGACTTTAGATCTGCCACACTGTATATCACTAAAATATGAGTGTTGCTATGCCTCTGCTACCAGCGAAACAAATTAAACTACAAACTGTCTCCCGCGTTGTGCGTCACAAGGCAAGCAGTAGCTTGTTAGCTTTACTAAGCAAGGATAATAACTTTTTTCACAACAACAATCACACTGTTAAATAAAATGAACATGTCTATTACAGAAGGGTTTGGCAGCCACAATCAGTTGGATAGTATAAATCGAGATGAAAAGTCGAGGGGAGTGAGTGAAGAATCATCTGTAACTATGGATACCTCTCAACTGTGCACACCAGGCAAGCAGCGCGCTGTAGTCCACTTCATTTTTGCTGTAGCATTTTGGTAGCAACATCTTTATTTTTACGAAACAAAACTACAGCTTGTGGCAAAATACCGAATAGTAAATACATTTTAACTTATCAAACTGAACGCCAATGTTTTCGACGGCCATTTTTTTTTTACAGAGATTTTTTTTATGAACCAGGAAGCTTTAAAATGCTAACGCGAAAAACCACAACCTTCCGGGTGACTACCACACTCTATTATCTGTTTTAACTATACATGATATTTTACGTACCATTTTTTGCATTTTTCATGCAATGGTAATTCCTTGGAATTGCTTTTCTAGTTGCACATGCTTAAACTAGTCTTTTGTGAAGGGGAAACAAAGGTGTAAGTGCTCTCCTTCTATCTCATAGGCTGTATAAAAAGAATACATAGAATGAATGCATGAATGCATGGAATAATATATTTTATTTATTCATGACACTCAAGGTTGCAAACAAATACAAATAATAAAACGTAACAGAGTATTGTTGTACAATGATTTCACAATACCTGATGTGATAGGGAAGTGAATTACAGAGTTTGTATAGTCATTATAACATTGCTAAAACAACAAATCTAATGGTTATATAACACTTTTGCTCAATACTGCATGTTCTCCTCTTTAAGGGGTTGAATAATTTTCCTTTAAGTAGTTAGTTCATGATTTGCAACACCAAAATCCTAACAAATATTTCTACAAGTTGTCACACATATGCATGGTCAACTGCTGAACTGTGTAGCTATATAAAATAAACTGCACATATTTATAATCATTACATCACAATATTGATTGTCAGTTTATACTTTTAAGTTCAGTTTATATGCATTTCATCTGTGATTTACATCTTGATATATACTAAAGGAACATTTAGGAATAGGAATTAGAATCTATATGTCTATATCACCACTTCATAGCAAACGCATGGGCACCTTGAATGTCATGATGAAGCTAGGTTATGACGCAGAGTACAATGGCACATTTCTGTCAGTTTGTGTTCCCAGGACTGACACCCTGATATAAGCAAAACTGTAGATAAATTCCATTGGCTATTAATTTATTCATTCATTAATAAATAATAAATTGCGATGCACTACATCATCCTGTACCATCTACTAACACCATTGGAGTTAGGAAGAGACTACATGTTGTACTATGTATGTGTATGTGACAAATAAAATTTGATTTGATTATCTGGTCATAGTCTTACCAGTTTAGCCATTCATTTAGAATGTTTCAGTTCTGCTGCTTTCTTCATTTCCTTTCAAGTGGGATGTTACCTGTATTAAATGTGATAACATCTCATTATTATACACAATATCACATGTTCCTGATCCACGTGACCTGTCAAAATGAGTCGGTGACCCAAAATTAAAAACTGAGATATTATTGGAAAGAAGACACAATACGCTTTAACAGAAAACCCAACAGCTAAAGCTACCATGCAGCTACAGTAGTACACTCCTGGGGCATGATTTTTAAAAAACTTGTTTTTTCTTTTTTTACTGTACTGACAGTAATCTCAAGAAACAGAAATCTAATGTTAAAAATTAGATTAGATAATGTTTAAAATGATATACTAGTCATTCCCACCTGATGACCTCACTGTCTCGGGCTCACATCCTTGTATACTCATTGTAGAGGCCTCGCCCCAAGAATGTACGGCATGAAGGTGCACAAAACGTCCAAAAGAGAAACATTTCTAACCTGGAGATAGCCCAAGAGACATTGCAAGTCCACTTGAACTTTTTGACAGCTAGAAAAGTGTCATTCAGAAAGCCGGGAAACTATAGTGATTTAAGTGTGACCGCATCATACTACAAATACATACATTACAAAAACCATACACCTGCCATTCGCCCCTTGAAAAAAAATATGTATTACTGTTGCACTTTCTAAAGCTAAAGTAATTCTCTCCACATATGGATAGGCGATTTTAGGCTATTTCTAGGAGTGCTCAAGCACCCCTAAATTTCATCTCAGCACCCCTGAAAAATTAAGCAATTGTGTGCACAGATCGACCCCAGGCTCTCTGACTTGCAATGAGTTTAGTTTCACATTTGAACCATTTTATCATGGCATTCAATTTCAAAGAAATGCTACTTAAGCGCGACAAATATCTTAGCTCTAAACACCATAAACATAAACAAAAGCATCTTCTATTCTATTTCCTCTAAATGCACCTTGCTGCCTTTGAAACAAAGGAGCTAGTTCCTAGCAGTGTTGAAATAATATTTTTGCTCACCTGGTGGAGCTACAAAGTACTCATCAATTACACGTCTAGAAAGCTGGAGCAGCTCCTCTGCACGTTTTCCCTCAGTAATAATGTCATTCCGCAGGTGCATAGATCTGTTGAGAAACCACACATACTTACTATTATTACATAGGTAACGAAGCTAGCAAGCTTATGCTTTTTACCACTTGATAGACTAAATGATACCGTAAATCTATTCACTTCCGTTCTGCTTACAGTATATAGTCAGGTGTGTATGTCTGTTCTGCTTACATAGTCAGGTGTGTGTGTATATAAATAAAATAGAGTCTGCTTGTCCTCACTATCCGCAATGTATCCAAAATAGTTCCAGATTTCATTTCGACCATTTGTTTTATCCAAGGACTAACTGAACTTGTAGCCATGTCTGATGTCTCATTCACTCACTCACTCTGCCTGCTCGCTACACCTATTAGTCTATGCGTGCAAGAGGAGCATGACAGACTGAGAGCAGTGAGTGCGCTCCACACAGAAAAAAATTCTCCCATCAACCGAACGCTATTTTAATAAAGTATGGATTCAAAAAACTTGCGAAGGGGGAGCTGTGATACAAGCGGCAGCACCATACCACATTTGAGTCTCGGTGCCCGCGCGGACCCAGGTTAGATTTCGACCTGTGGTCGTTTCCCGATCCCTTCCCGGGAGGGCATAATGATACCTTAGTATCATAATAATGATACCTTAGTATCGGTATACTGTGCAACATTAAGACAATATCAGAGGACCGTGGATTCTAAGCTTACTTGTCATGTAATACAGAGTCCAATGGTTCCACAGCCACTGAATTCACAATGTGAAGCTGATCAGCAAAATGTATGGCTTTCTCCAAACAATCTATGCCCTCCTGATTACCGAAGTCCACCAGAGCAAGTCTCTCCAATTTGTCCACTACTTCACCACGTACTTCCATTGCCTAAAGGAAAAATAATAAAAGGAAAAAACATTTTTTTTTCATTAATATCAAAACTTGTTGTTACATGAGGTGTATTTTTTAATTATACATAGATAAATATCACCTCATATCATATCCTCATAGCCATCATATACGAGCATTCAAGGTTAAACTGCTGGTGAAAGCATTGGCATCCTGGGCTCAGTGCCAATGACATCAACATCTCGGACACCTTTCTTTCTAGGTTCCTGCTTGTGGTGCTGTAACATGAACTTTTCCCATGCATACGGCATTAAGGTAGCCGAAATATGTAGATGATTCTGTGTGGTTTGAACATCATGCATAGATAACACTTGGCATACTTTGTGTTTTCGCATACTACATTATTAACAATCGACAAGACTTTTCAATTGTTGGCCTAGCTTACATCACCTTGGCTATGGTATCATCTTTTTCCTGCTTATGACACTAAAGTGTCAGAATCAGGACCAGTCTGTTCAGTCAATAACTTCTCCTAACAAGGCTCAGCCTCCAATAAAAATGTCTGCTATCATGTTGAATAATACTGAAAACATCAAAAATATGACATAGCACAAAATAATGTACCGTAAAAACAAGATTAACATCCCAGGCTTTTATTTGCTTCAATCTCCAAACCTACCCTGCTTGTATTTGAGACATGCCTCTATATGGGCCAGGGCTTTAATTCATTTTCCACAAATCCCTTGCTCAGCAAAGATGGAAAATACTATCAAATTGATTATTTAAAACAGTCTGAATATTTGCCTACTTTACAAATGTCAAATTGATGGGACCTGCTAATGCGAAGGTCTCTTCAACTGGCATCGAGGTCAGAGCAAAAAGAAAGTGGCGTGTACATGAGGCAGTTAAACGAGCTGCAGCACAACATGCTGGTGGGCACAGGGATGACCCGTCGGGATGGGCTAAGGAGCAGCATGTCATTTTGCGTCAGTAAAGCCAATAAGGTCAGTCACATGCACATACAGCAGGAGGTGCAAGCCGAAGAGGAGGAAGCTCGCTACTGCAGACTCGCCCACTTGCCAACTCTGCCAACAGAGGGGAACGCTGAAGCTTATTCTCAGCAGCTGCCCGAAGAGTTTGAGAACGGTCATGGAAACGGTATGTCACACTTCGGTACTCTATTGAGCGTTTGCTTGCAACCAAAGATCTGCCTCCAATACCTCTGCATTCAGCATCTTTGTTGAGGATCATGTAGAACAATAGCAACCCCATCCCACAAAAAGTGATTAGTTGTTTGCATGTCATCCATGTGCCTTTCATTATGAACCCTGACAAAAGAAATGTGCGTCGTGTGCATGAAACTGAACTCCACTACAATGCTACATAGGTTTGTGCAATATTATCTCATTATAAAAGTAGCAAAAATTAGTCACCGAGGAGGGCTGAGTCTTCATAACTGGCTGCCATTTAGGTGCCCATGGTACCTGAAAAGATAAAAAGATGTAACTGTATTTTTCGCTTTTCTGTTAATATTCTGTTAAATATAAATAATATACTGTAATACCTTGAGTGACAAATTACTGTTGCTGGTTTATTTTAACACGTAAAGGAAAACTCTGGCCATTTTTTACATAGACTCTCTGTTTCTCAAAGTCACCGAGTACTGTCTGTGTGGGAAAAAAACCCCAAAAATAATTGGTGCTACCTAGCTCGAGTTGATGCAGTCAACAAGCTAGAGCAGCCAGGCAGCGACAGTGCTAAACTCTGGAGGTATGATTTTAAAGAAGACCCCAGAGTGTATGGATCAAGAAACAGAGATCTACGTGAAAAATGGCTGGAGTTCTCCATTAAGCTTAGCAGCAAATACATGAGGGTCTCCACAGGGATGGATTACTGCACGGGCCTACCAGGCCCAGGCCCAGGGGCCCAAGGGGTCAGGGCAGCCTATACTGTTGCTAAAGAAAGGTTGCCCCAAAATTCAATCCCATGAGCTGAATGGAGCAACAGTCGGCCCTGCTCACCGATCCAATCACTTGTGCGCCAACATTGTCGAGCACATTGCAGAACAGATGAAAAAGAAAATAATTTCTAATGTGAAAGCACTTTATTAGCGTTACACTTGATGAAAGCACAATTCATGGCCGTGCTTACATGATGTGAGATGCGATGTTACTGGGAATGGACATTTTGCTTTTTGACATTGTTGAGTTGGACCAGGGTACATTGTTTCTTTGGAACAATTTATTAAGCAGTGTTTCCCTTACAATGTAGTCGCTCCTGGAATTCAAGCACCGCTGCAAAAAAGTTGCCTAATTAAAACAAAAAGCAGTTTCAACACTGTTAAAGCTGTGCTTAAGGATTTTCCTGTGTTGGCACATCACTTTCTAACAGCTGAAGTGAAGATGGGTCACATTCTGGTGTAGAGAGAGCCAAGTACACTGGTTTTCTAGAGCATCTTACATCCACCGGGATTGTTGAGGATTTACATGTAGCGACAATGAAAGACATGTTGCATGAGCTGCAAGGACTCTCCCTGAAATTACAGAGACGGGACAGATGTAAGCCTTTTTGTAAGGCCGAAGGGGGAAATTAAAGTCACAACAGGCATAACCAGGGGACAGCTCACAGGGGTTGCTCTCACCGAATCGCAGCCCAAAATAAATAAGACCCAGTTTTACCAGGTAATCATTGACAATCTCACCAAGAGTCTCCCCGACAGTGACCATGTTGAAGCCAACACTTTTGGCCGAAAGAGAGAACAGAACTAGTTCTCTTTGGAGAATGTAAGGTTGCGACATTTGCTATAGCCTACTTCTCACAGTCCCCCACTGAAGCAGTCAGTGAGTTCAGAGACTGGAAATTAAAGACATGTACATATTAAAATATTAAAAAATAAGTAGGAAAATAAGGATGAAAAGAACTAGAACTTTCTCAATTGTGGTGCTGAACCCTAATCCTAACCTCTAACCCTAATCCTAACTCTAACCCTAACCCGTTATGACAAAAACTGAATGTCACTTAATAACAGCGTTATGTCATGAACGTTTATGACTTGTTTATGACACGTTCATGACAGTGTCATGCCACTCTTATGTCGATACTGTCAAGTAAAGTGTAACTGCAATGTCTCCATGATATGATAAACTGATTAAACCTAGCACTACAAACCATCCTCAGGAAGGAAGAAGCAGAAAAACTAACATAGAAGTAGAGCATTTCAAGAGAGAAAGAGCAGTATGACAACAGTACAGTACTTGTTTGCTCATAAGTGATATAATCAAACAACACTCTGATACCCATGCAGAAAATGATAATGACCATATGACGGCCCCCCCACGAGGTCTCCAACAAATCCGGCCCACCCCTGCTCTAGAATCTTTGGTGTTGAGCGAGGATGCCCAGACAAGGCTGTCAAGAGACTATGTTAAGGCTACTTATCCTACTTATTTCTTAACTCTGCCTTTGTGAAATACCCCTCTGGTTAGAAGGCTACACATAAACAAATACTCCTGCGCACGCACGTACTAGTTAGATCGGTAATTACCAAAACATACATTTTCATCAAGTGGAGGTTGTTACGCTTGTGGGCAATAATATTTATTAGGCGTTTTGGGTCATACTGTAGCCTATGAAATACGTACGTTACTGACTAGCCTAAAGGAAGAAAAACACACGTTACGTGAAGCTATCTTACCTTTTTATTGTGAACATATTTCACATGACTGAAATAAGGAGAAAACAACGTTAAGTTGGAACACTGCACCAATTTGCCTGATCCAGAAGTCACCAACGCATTGCGTTGATAATTGATAAACCTCAAATGAAACGGAATACGTCGCAAGCCTGGCTTAATAGTTTCTAAAAACATTGTCGTCAACACGTTAGAGGTTCTCAGGTTGAGCCACTGAGTAGGCTACTTGCCAGGAAGGAAATGGTAATCCACAATTGCGTGAAGCTGCGTAGGCCTATAGCCGCGATTCGACAATCATTCAAAATAAAGGTCGGAATGTATTCATTAGATTTTAATTTAAACCGTTAATATGTTACAAAAGTAAAAAATAAATAATAAATGACCATGGAAATTAACTAAAAATGACACCTAACCTACTTGTATATCGTCATTATACTGATGGAAATGTGTGGCTGTGAAAACAAGTTGTGCATTAAAGAGGGGTGAAATAGATAGGGTCTTCCCTATCTGAAAAACGGTCCTTATGTTACCAGGGCCCTAGCCTGGAAAATCCAGACCCCGATAATAAGATTAAGGGTCTGGCAAAGAACAATGTAATGGCCCAACTCGAGGGGCAGCAACAAGCATGCAGGATAACACTAGACCATGTTTACACTGAATTATTTTGGACTTCGACGCAATCGGATAACACTACGACCAATGTGTGCTGTCATCCAACGTTGCAGCGCTGTCTTCATCAGTTTAGCTGGTTTCCCGGAATGTTGGGGTAAAAGTAACGTGCATCATTGCTCTTTGCCAGAGTTTCTAGCAGAGACAATTCCATTGTGCTCTCGCGAGAACTCTGGATTTCCAGGGTACCAGGGCCCTGTGTTCCCCAGTTAAAGAGTCCTAGCCTATGTCCATGGTGTCCTATATTCCCAGAGCCAGAACCAGATCTGCATTCAAAACCAACGCAGATATTTGAAATGAAACAGACTTTACCGACTTTAGCATACACTACAAAATGTTGATTCTAAAAATGTTTGTCTCCAAATTAGGCTACCATTAGCTTCCTCTGGTCTGGCTGGCCTTATCTGATGGTGCCTCTGGCCAAAATGAAAACGGGCACGTGCAAGAGCATATTATTTACTAAGAGCATATTATTTACTGCACCTCATTCTTTTGACCTCAGACACAAACAAGGACACTTACAGAATGAAACAACAAAAAACAAGACATCTGACAAGAAGGTAACCATCAAGAAATCCCTCTCTAAGATCCCTCTCCTTTTTCTATACACATTTGTCTTTAAACATGGATGACTCACCCGTTTGCAAACTGTTGTCACTTGCTAAGTGACTACATTGAGGAGAGGCAGAAAGTGATTGGGTCTCTGTGAGGTCACTCAGTAGCCTGGATATTCCAGACCCTGGTAATCTAGAAAGATTAAGGGTCTGGCCACGAATAATGTAATGGCCCAATTTGAGGGGCGGCACCAGGCGTACATTTCAAAATCTCACTGCACGCAATTGGATTAGACTATATGACCAATGTTTACTGACTGATTCCGGACACAATTGGATTGAAACACTACTACTGTCATCCGCCTATATCAGATACACAGATGTGATTGGCTCCCCGCGATACAAGTGGCAAAAGTAAGTCTCGCAGAGACAATTCAAATTGTGCTCTTGCGAGAACTCTGGATTTTCCAGGGTAGTCACTCAGAGGTCAAGATAACAAAACTAAACTGCTAAACTGAACTTTATTAAGAAATAAAGAACAGAAAAATAGTAAGCACAAGAGAAAAAGTGAGAAATGTGGCTGGCATCAGTGGCCACATGCATGTCCCCCATCGTGTGGGCCCGGCCGCAAGCCTCCGAGGGGGCCCGCATACCGCGTGCGCACAATGGGTGCTCAGTCTTTTGCATCACGCAACAGTGGTGCCAGCAATACCAAAAATTCTGTGCCATCAGAAAAGCCTTATGAATGCCCCTGTTTGTTTATGCAGTTGAAAGGGTCTTAAGCACATGGTTTATAAAGCACATGGGTTTGTGTTTTTTGTGTTCATGTGACTGCTGGTTTTCATACCAAATCCATGATGATTGGTGATGATTCTTCACCAACAGTTTGCATACAGAGACACATTTATATGCCAATTAAAGCTGCAGTTGGCAAGATTTTTTTGATCATATTCACTGAAACCAACACTATGCTCTGACAGAACAACATAAATCAGTCGGTTTTAGAAAAAAAAAAAAGCACTTCTACCTCCACCTAGAGCCTGTTATTTGTTTTGCAAAAATCCACAGCTCCGGGTTCTTCTGGTCCAATCAGAGCAGGGCTGTGTGAGATCTGACTGGTGCGCACTGACGAGCACAAACTCGATGAGAGGGTACTCCGTGGTTGTAAATATTAAACATTTTCCCCTCAATCTGTCAGACTTCCCAACTGCAGCTTTAAGTTTTCTTTTGGAGTTTTGCTTATTTTTTAAGACAAATAAAGATTAACAAAAAAACAGTATTTTATATGATGTGAAGTGTGATGACCCAGAACACACAGATTTTTTTTTTTTTTTAATACAGGCCATCACACTCACACATCACACATAATAAAGACCTTTGATTATGGTGTCTATAGTTGTTTTGGAACCTTGTAATTCTAAAGCCTGGATAATTCTTATGAAATATTCAAACTTATGTCTTGACTTACATGTGTCTTATGTCTTGACTTACATGTGTCCTGACTGGAACATAAAAGAAGGGTTAATTGCTGAATCTTAATGTCCCTCCTAAAAGCCCTGACGTCAGTTAACTGACATCCATAATGATAACTGATTGAGTTTGAGAGGCTGTAAGGGTTCAAAATAACAGAAATGGAACATCACCTGACATTAAATTGAGAACCCCAAAAACGTGTTTCAAAGCTTCCTTTTGGGTAACCCTGTCATTCACGTTATGTTATGAATTGTTTTACATTTATTAATTTATTTAGCAGACACTTTTCATCCAACGTGACTTACATATGTCAATTCTATTACAAGGGATTACATTGTCCCCAGAGCAACTTGGGGTTGCATGACTGGAATGCTTGATATTGCTTTAGGTGATACATGGGGCAACTTTTTGAGCAGGGCAACCACATAACTGGTTCCATGTGTTCCGATTGGATAGTTGTCTTAATTTGCTTACTGATGATTAGGGGTGTGACGATACACTCAGCCCATGAGACGAGACAATACACGATATTGGGTTCACGAGAACAAGATGATATTTTAACACTATTTGATGAACACTATGAAGAAATCTTCAATGATGAAATATATTACTGGAAAAACAGCCTTTAGAAAGTCACAGAATGTAAAACAATCCAGTTGTACATTTTTAAATGTTTTAACTAATTGATATTTATTCACATTTTCTTTTTTTTCCCAACAAGCCTAAAAATAAATATAGCTGCAAGCAGCAATGAGGGGGCCAAGCAAGCAGTTCAGCAGGCCAGATTTGCCATGTAAGTCAATGGCGTTGCATCAGACATATAGCCTTAAGCAATCACAGCAAGTTCCATGCCATACAACCCAAGCTTGGCTGAGTTACAAGGTCAAGTTTCACATCAAAACATAACTGATTTTATGGGGCTGAACCAGGGCTGAGTGTCGCCTCCCCCTCCCCCAGCCAGCCCACCGCCGCAACCGCCCCTGCCCATCCCACCCCGTCCCACCCTTGCACGCACACATTAGAATGAACTGGATGGAACTTGCTTGGAAATGCATGGAAATGCATGGATTCCAGTTGCTGCTACTGGAAGAAACTGGAATCCATGCATTTCCACTGAATTATTTTTGGAATCTGATCCCTTATCATACCTGTTCATTTCTTACTGTAATTTCGACTTATCGTGACTAAATTCAAGATGGCTGCAAACGCTAAACTTCGTGAAGATAATGTCTCTATAAATCGTCTTGTAAGTAAACTACCAGTGCTTTTTCAAAGTTCTGAATGTCTCGTTTTAAATGTCAGGGCCCTCGGAAGTCTACCAATGAAGTGTGGAGATACATTGAGCCTCGTAAATGGGTGTAAAACAGTGATTTATTTGCATGGCTAGCCCGATGCCGAAGCACCACTATTGAAAAAGCTGTTGGTAGCATCGGCTAACTAGCGCCAGATTTTGGAGTGCAGGGGACAAGCCGAGATGGGCCAAGAGACATACGTTCACACTCGGTATCATGTTTCAATACACTTTAGGTCAATATCACACCGGAATTCTCCTTTAAATTTTAAGCACGCATATTAACTAATTTAACACATATAGGTCCCTGACCAGCCGACCACTGTTGTCATCAGGGAAGACTGCTTTGCTTTATCACTGTGGCGGTGTTGCCTTTCTTTTTAATTATGTCTTTTACATACTCGTACCTGTCGTGCGACAATGTGACGTCACGGGAGCGCCATAACCATTTACACTCGCGCATGGTGGTCCTGGCACTAGTTGCAATACTCTCCTAAACAGAGGTGTTGCTGTTGTGAAAAGGCTATTGCTACCTATTTTACACCGTAGAAGAAGCAATGAAGCCGCTCTACTTGCCATGGTGAATCAGTGAATCTGTGATCGGTGGCGGGGTCTATTTGAGGGAGCCGTGAGCGCGCACTTATCCAGGATAGGTTTCACCTGGCTTGATGAATCCGTGTCTGCTCATCTTGGCTTGGTTTTTGTGCAACTAATTAAGCCTGGACGCTCTTGTTTTGGATTCATTGAGTTCAACTCAGTCACTTATCCTGGATGTCTTGATCCTACTTTTGTACAACGGGCCTCTGGTACGGTGTTTATTTTAGGACATCCTCAGACTCAGGTGTCAGACTTAGAAAAACATCTGTCATCTTCAGACAAAACTGCCTCAGCGTCAGAAAAACCTCAGTCTTCTTCAGACAAAACTGCATCAGCTTCAGAAAAAGTGGAGTCAGGTCTCAGAAAAAATGCTGTCAGAAAAAGTGGAGTCAGGTCTCAGAAAATCAGGTCTCAGAAAAAACGCTGTCAGAAAAAACAGAGTCAGACAAAAAAGTCTCAAATGAAAAGTTATTGCGGGGAAAAAAGAAGACGACGAATACAGAACGGTGAGTTTAATATTATGCTTAATACATTTATTCTGTCATTGGAATGTTATATTTGGTGCTTGGTTAGATGTAGAAATGATAAGTAAAGGTAGAAAGTGATCCAATGGTATACACATTGTAGGAAATGTATGTAACTTCACTTCGCACCTCACTTCGCTAGTAACATTAGCAGCTGCTGTAAGGCACATACCGGAGTATGCTACGTACTACATACAGCAAAATAATTTGTTTTTCGTAGGACTACGGTACGTTCAATAAGCTAGAGAAAAGTGGGTTAAACATTTTCCACCACAAAAGTCCAGAACGACACCTGGACCATTATTTCTTACTTTTGCTAACCGTTTCCCAGTTGTAGCCTACACTACCTACCAGTAAGAAACCTGTATCATTATCAATACATCATTATTCCCAAACCCCCATAAAGACAAATGTGCTATGCCATGATGTAATACCATATAATACCATTATGGAGAGTGAGAGGGGTGAGAGGAAACCCGTGTCCTGCTTTTATATTTGACAAATAGGTCCACCTCTTCTCACAGTTCCAATGCATGATCCGAATATCCCAACTTTGCAAAATACATTCGAGGCTACACTCGAAACATTCGGGGCTGAAGCCCCGGCAAAATTGGTTGGCTACGCCCCTGATAAGATATATAAACTCACGCTATTGTATTATCATATATGTTTGGTAATGGGTCAACTGTCTCTGATTGTTCTACTGACTTGGACTGACTTGGAAACTGCGTCATGGAAGCAGTAAGTCAAGTGGCATCAAAAATAGTAGTGGCAGAACTCCCAATTGTGGTTGTTTGTGTCAACTGCCGTTTGTGCCATTTCTGCTGAGAAAATGGGGTGCGTGATTCATGAAGGAACCCGTCCAAACTTAACTGGGACCCACTGTAATACCATTATAAAATGTTAGCAGTTGTCATTGTCTGTGTATGTGCCTTACAGCAGCTGCTAAAAATGGCCTTAGAGATGTTTTTCTGAGGCCGTTTGGTTTGAAGCAGTTTTATCTGAGGACGACAGAGGTTTTTCTTACGCTGAGGCAGTTTTGTCTAAAGATGACAGAGGTTTTTCTGAAGCTGAGGCAGTTTTGTCTGAAGATGACAGATGTTTTTCTGAGTCTGACACCCGAGTCTGGTTTTTCTGATGCTGAGGCAGTTTTGTCTGAAGATGACAGAGGTTTTTTCTGACGCTGAGGCAGTTTAGTCTGAAGATGACAGATGTTTTTCTGAGTCTGACACCTGAGTCTGAGGATGTCCTAAAATGAACACCATACTCTGGCCCAAAACAACAATTCTCTGTAGGCAGCCTATGCTCGAGATCTGTACACAAAAACAATTGGTGCTACCAACCACTCAAAACCAAAATAAATAGTGTTCCGACCAATCACCGACAGGGGGCATATGGCTCGTGCATGACTGCAGTCGGAGCTGAAGGAGGGCAGTGTCTGCCATTATCTGGAGCTGTCAACGAACAAGAAATGCTCGATCATGATAGTTTTTTTCATGATGTACGAAACAGGAAGGGAGGGGCGAGCTAGCTCGGTTTGTTTGGGATCTCGCTTCAAACCCAACAGAAGTGACGTCACCCGCAATCGCTGATACAACCTTTAAGAAACTTAAAATATGCATGCTTAGCATTTTGTGAAAATACATTTAAAAACTCTAGTTTTAATATTTACAGTTATCTAGGTATTTTTATCTGATATTTTTAACATTCATTTTGTATTTGGCATTTTATATTATTTAATCATGTATTACAAAAGCCTAAAGTTGGAGACCATGTCAGACATTTGCTTCAATTTCAAAACCAGATTACTCTGGAACGTCTAATTGTATATTAGGGGAATGCTGTATACCTTTGTGTTCGGTAAGTTCTGCTGTTTATTCTGATGCACGGTTTGAATGTAATGAAGAGTTTGTGAGGTATTCCACCACGACGAATGGGTGTGGAGATGTGCATCATAGGTCTAAGTAGCAGCGTGTCATTTATTTCTGTGAAGGTGTCACGGGCCGGATTAAAATAGCTATACGGGCCACTTCAAAAGAGAACTATTCGTGTGAGAATATTAGCCTGTGAAGATACAACACAGATCCACAGATCTTGCTAGATTTAGTCTATGTTTATGCAGTCATCCTGAAATAAGATAGCAGTGGCACATGATAGCAACAGTTTCTTAATGGTAGTGGCAAAAAGTGAAGCGTTGCGCCAGTGCCTATAGGCTATGCTGTGGGCGGCGGCTCACTAGTAGTTATTGTCAGTGTTGGGCAAGTTACTTCAAAATCGAAATGTATTATGCATTACTTATTACTGTCATTTCAAAGTAATTTGTTACATTATAATATTACTGTCTCTGAATTGTAAGGCATTACACTATTATTGTATTACTTTTAAGTTACTTTCACCAAAATATCTGGAAATATGGATTTGCCATTCGAAATGCAGTTTATTATGCTCAATCATAGTCAGAATTTTGTTAAAAACCGACAAAAGGTCAAAGTCTGGTAAATTGTGATATAAATACTGTAACTTACAAAGCTTAAAGAAACTGTATGTAAGATTGAGGCCAAAACTGGTACTGCAATCACTTTCAAACTACTGTAGAGGGATGTATCCCCTTCCCCTCCCCTCTGACTGACAGAGCTGGCAACACGGATGCCGAAACACTACTGACTTTGTGATTAGTGGATAGGTGGAGGGTGGCGCATCAGGCCAAAACACAACATGACAACATCAATATCAGTTGAGGGCTGCAACTCAACTTTTTAAATGACAATATCTTGGCCAGACTACTGTTGTCAGTGATATAAGTATTTGAAATAACATGATTTCTTAATGTCTAGTGATATATCAGGGCCATTTATGATTAACTGAAATACATTTTTTACATACAGTTCCTTTAATAAAGACATGTTAAGATGGTGGCCTACTGACCATTTTGGTGCCCTAAGTGAGTGGTTTTGAGTGAGTGACATTTAAATGATAACTCAAAATCCTAAAGTAAAATAAAAGGTATATTATTTACAGACCATTACTGTGTGTTTTTAAACATTCATGCTGTTTTCTTATAAACGGTGCACTGTCACTTTAAGAGCATTGATCTTTACGTTCTCATAATGCCTTTTTGCCAGCTCTTGTTTATGTAGCAGGTAGACCTTCTCTGCCTGCTATTTCCCCATAGCACCTGCAAGTACTAATGAAGGGGGCGGGGCATAGGCATTTGATCAATCTGGCACCAGTGGAGTGCTACTTAAGAGGGGCAGCAGCCAGTAGCAATGTAGACTCCACTGGTGTAGCCCCTGTCTGCTGTCTCCCCATAAACATTTGTGGTTTTATGTTATGTATATTGTGGTGTGTTCTTTGTTTAATCTTCTGTGTTCTGTTCTTTTAGGCAGCCCAGTCATGCTGATGGGCAACATGGGTCGTGCTGCTGTCTTGTCTTGTCTTGGTTTTGCTTTGGTTATTTTATGTTTGGTTTTTGTGTTGCCTGTCTTGTCCTTCTGTTTGTAACTTTTATGTTTATTTAGTAGGGAGGTGGCTCTGAGCATACGTGTGGTGTGGTTTTGTGTATTGCTTATCGCTTTGCGGTGTACCTTTGCTGTGTAATAGGTGAGCTTTTCTTTGCTTGCACGTAAAATATTTGTGTGGACGTCCATAGTTGCCACCCTCAGATCCCCACTGCCCCACCCGTTTGTGTATTAATAAATCCTTTGTTTTCCTGGAATCATGTCTCCATGGTGTAATTACGAACCTGAAAGAGCTGTCTCGGTTTAGAGGTACGATCTCTTAAAGATTCCCTGATGCACTAGGCCTCAGGGTGGCGTAGTCAGGCTACTGTGATCCAAAGTATTACCCTGTTACATTCACAAGCCTTGTTTGTTGAGTTACATTGATGGCACAATATTAACAATAATATGCACAATGTTAAGTTGTTTTAAGCAGCCTTCATTGCTTTGGAAAGTATGCAATAACATGTTGCTTCACATTTCGTTTTGCAAATAAAAGTGAATTATGAGCCTGGTATCCTGAACCTAGCTATCTGAATAGATTATTTTTTTGTCAACTCTGCATATCATGTGCTTCATGTAAATGCTTGGAAAATGAATTATTGAAGACCCACCAATTCCATTCTAGCACTACGTGGTGGAAATTGAGAGAACCCAAAAAGTCTCAAACTTGCATGTACCATGGTGTTAGTGCATTGTGACATTGTAAACGCTATTGATGAAGAGTGAAATGCAGTTTGCAGTAAAGCTACAATTCATTGGTTACATGTGGGTGCCCCCTCTGTCCTTTGGTGCCCTACGCAAAGTGTGTGATGCGCGTGGTGGGAGCGGTGGCACTGCCAGGCTACACAATCTTTTTTCTGCATTTCTATCCCTTTATTCTCTTTAAGTTCAATTGTGAATTCAAGTTCACAGCTCAAAGCTGACATGCACTAGACGTTTGTGTTTAATCAAGAATCAAAAAGATTAGCGTGGCACTACTTTAGATGTTTCATTAAATGACTTGTGCTATTTCGCGAGGCATAGTGAGATCTTTCAGTTTCGCACAAAGTGCACTAACTATTATGTTCTTCATATCCTTGTCTCTGAGCGTAGGCTTATGTCCATCCCGCAAATAGAGTCCGCTGCAGCCACAGTCATCTGCAACCAGTATCAGGAGATAACGTTCTACTATTTTGCGCGGATTTTTTCTCCTCTGTTGTTTTTGCGGTGGTATTTGCGAATATGTATCAAAACAAAACCCAGCTTAATTTTTGGTTAAAATGCATTGTAACGCGCGTTACTGAAGTTTGTACAGAGTAAAATATTACCCCATTTTTTTTGTAATGCCTTACATTACCGCGTTACCGCAAACAGCAATATATTACAGTAATTACATTACTTTTGTAACGCATTTCTCCCAACACTGGTTATTGTAGATAACTTCAAATCAGCGCAATTTACCCTTATAGGCTGGTAACGTTACATGATCCCTGTGAAAATTAAACCGGATCTGATTATTTGTGGTAATCTAGCTCTATTTAGGGCCCGTCCCATTTCTCCCCCCTTAAAACTTCCACTTGATTGCCCTCAACATTAAAGTCCCCTCAAGAGAAGTGGGGGTGAAGATCTTTCCCTATGAATTGGGACACCACTATATGCAAATTGACCGATCCCAAGCCCCACCTCCCATTGTCAGTCCCATAGTTACTGTTGCTAAGTCGGACAAGTTTGCAGGAAAGTGTGCGAGAACGCGTGTTCAACATGGGGACGCAGCACCCCCATTTAGCCGAGTGCAACAGTGTATGCTGGATTTCTGGGCGTCAAGTAATATTGATATATTCAAAAAACAGAGGCAAGAAAGGCCTTCAGTATGCGGAAGGACACATTTACAATGTCCGCTGTTATCAACAAGGTGGAACACCACAAATCGAGGACAAACCAATCCGGTGTTACGGATCTTAATGGGATATGCATGTTAACTGGGGATAAACAATTAGCACGTTATCACAAGCAGGTAGTTTACCTTATTTGCTGCAGATGTGACTCTGATTCAATAAACAGGTCTGTGCAAACATATGGTGTTGACGTGCCATAACAAAATCTAACCATATTTCGAGGATTAATTGAAGACGGGACCAAGTGCTGCAGATCCAAGTTCCCACGCAACTTTGGAGAGTGGCTAGCCTAGGCAGCTCATGTTGGGGAGGTGGAGAGATCGCTTCGGTAGGCCGATAGCCTACTTATTATTTTGAATGGCTGCTTTAGAAGGAAGAGTTCAAATAAACATGATACAAGTGTATTGAAAAGAAACCACTAGATCTATCTGAGATTAAACCTACCACGCACAACATATCTGCATGGCAGGCAGACGCTATCAAGAGTAATTGCAGACGTGATTAGTCTTGCATAAGACTTCATCAGTGCCCGCTTAGGCTAAATGTGGGCAATGTAGTAGGCCTTTGGCGATTTCGAGACTGCATAGCCTATACAGCAAAGCATAGTTTTGAATCGGCACATGATTTTATCTTTAGAAGACATTGGCTATCTCTCGTTCATCCATCAATAATGCATCGCAGTAGAATATTGCGTTTGTTGAAAAAATTATCATTAGCTTATTTCTTTGAACAGTCTTCTATCCCAAGTTAAACATGGCAAGGTAGCCTGTGCCTAAAAGCTGAAAGTATTCTTGTTGTGTGTAAGGCGATACGTGATTGAGTATGAGTATGAGTGTGCGAGTTCAGTTCCTGCAAGGTAGGTATAATTTTTTGCGTAGGCTTATATTGTCGTTTTAACAGTGGAAACCAGGTTTAGTTATGTTTTTGTGTGTAGTTATGAACACAAATAAAGGGAACAATTTCGTATACACTCAGATTTCTTTACTGAAAAGTAGCAGCCTATCCAAAGTTATGCAAACTTAGGCCTGTGTGTGGTAGCGTTTCACAAGGTCAGGATATCGGATGTCACTTCTACAAGTACCCCAGGCATATATTTGAACCTTTTTGAGCTCTTTAGTTATTTAGTTACTTAGTCTACTTGCAAAAGAAGCATTATAGCATTCGCATAACCGGCGTATTGTCATACAGAATGGACACTAGAAAATTCAAAATTGACCGAGGTTGACCGAGGTCCTCCAAAGTCCTCATTGTGACATAGTAAAAAGGGGCGGGGCTTGGGATCGGTCAATTAGCGTAGCGAACATGCTCACATACGTCACACGCAGCGCCGACGTGTCTACCGGTAGTAGCCTGCTACTATTTTCATTCAGGAACATGCTGGTTCCAGCGGTCATTGTTGTGTGGGCTGTGCTGGTTTATCTACGTCTGGTTAATCAACAAAGATATTTGTGTTCATGTGAACACCGGAACACATCCTAAATATTGACGAAACTACCCAGATGAGATATATAACGTTATTTGATGGGCAGACTCTCTAAAAGCACTCAGCAAATATCATGGACATCGTCAGATAGCTTTGTGAGATATTTTCTATCATTAGTGTTCAAAACTCAACAGTCCATTGGATGTGCATCAAACTAGCATATTCCAACATATTTCGAAATTTTAATATGCTCATTTGCGAAAATATATGAAAATTCATATCCTGGGTAATTTCATCTCCCACTTTTATAAGCCTGCATCGGTCCTGGCTATATTTTGAGGGTTGATTTTAAGGGGAAAATAGCACTTACCCTTGCTCCCTAAAGTAATGGGACACCCTACCCCTACACGTGCACGCGCAAAAACGAGGGTTAGGGCAAAAATCTAGGGGTAGGGGAGGTATTGGGACGGGCCCTTATTACCCGCCGCAGTGGCTGTCCAGATAGCAAGAGGCTGGCAGACCACTGTCGGCCCATGGGGGCAGATCTGGCGGTCTGCTGGCGTTTTGCTCATCGGTTATCTGGCGGTCTGCTGGCGGGTTGTCGACAAATGCCCCAATATGCAGGATTATGTTTCTACACCAAGGGGTTTGTAAGCCTTTTATTGCCAGTATGCATTTTGGGTAACCAAAAGTTATGGGGAGTCTCCATAGGGCATTGAGTAAAACGCATGGACATACCTTTACAAATAATTGTGTAAACCACTCATCTTTTCTTCTATATTGATTTATTTTAACACACAGCTTCACAAGAGTTGGTGATAAGGCTCAGCTGTGTTTCTCAAGTGACTTAGAGGGCTGAAATGTGGTCAGTTCATAGATGTTTGTAACCGGGTAGAAAGAAAAAATATTCTAGCCTCTGTACTTCACACCATTATTCTGATTGTTTCCTAATACACTACAGTGTCTCAGTTTTCTAAAGAGGTCAAGCATTTGATGGTAGGCCAAAATAGGTGGAAACCGTGCCCTTTAAAGTAGGCACAGTGTGATTTTGGAAGAAAAAGCCTAGAAATGGCCTTTCACTAGTTCACATTCCGTAATTTGCAAACAGATATAATATCATAATAGAAAAGCATGTTTGGCGAAGTCTCTGGCCATGGTCCTGAAGTGATTTGCGGGATCGTGCAGGAGTCGTGCAGGATTCCGCAATACACCCCCTTATTCTTGAACTATGGAAGACGGGAGGCGTAAAGGGAGGTGGTGGGTTGCAAGCGGAGTGGTGCCGATGCTGCAACTTCGGCAGATAGAGGCCGACTGCGAATAAATAACCTGTGTGATTGAAGGAGGCGTGGCAAACTCTGTCATGCTCCTCCCGAACTTCCATTTGTAAACACCATTTCACTAGTTCACATTCCGTAATTTGCAAACAGATATAATAGCATAATAGAAAAGCATGTTTGGCGAAGTCTCTGGGCAGGGTCCTGAAGTGATTTGTGGGATCGTGCAGGAGTCAACTGCGCAGGCAGGAGTCTTGCAGGATTCCGCAATACACCCCAAAAAATGCGTTAAAGATGAGGGACCCTATAGCCAGGACCACGCGAACAAATGACGTTCTACTATTTTGCGCGGACGGGAGAGCGCGAGGTGCGCTAATTCCCACAGATCAAAGAGACTTGATCTGACATAAGAGTGATAGGCGTCGGAGGACCACGGGCCGAGAGTTTTGAGCGCTTGATCGGACAGGCCGTTATGTGCCGCGTTGGTGGCTGCACCATAAAATAATGAGTAACGGCCTGCTGGGATTCCAATCTGCATTAGAACAGCATTGAGCTGCGTTTGAAATCAGAAGCAAGTAACGGAGCGTCCGTAGTCTGGAGGGGGGATCTTTCCATGCGATGGAAACAATAATTAGCCAAATTGTATAGGGCTGCAGGAGAGAAGTTCAACATCTAATGCACCCCAATGTTTACTAGGCTAGTAAGGCCTACGCAATTAAAATAGGCTGCTGTAGCTAACTGTGGTAGCTATATTGGCAAGAGAAGTGATGAGCAGCAACACATTATTAGAGAGGATTCCGAGGAACAGAGCAGAGCTACACGCAGGTGCAGGTGGTCCCTTGGTCAGCTAGGGAAGGGCTTTAATATGACACTCAATGAACACAGACGAAAGCGAAAAAAATCCGACATTTAAAGGGCCAACGCTGGCATTGAGTTAAATTGATGCTCCCTTAAATACATTTTGTGATCATCACCACATAGATTATATTGTATTACTATTTTATGTAGACATGGTCTCAGATGAGATGCCGATACAGTAGCCTATAAGGTGGTGGCACCAATCCAGGGAAAGAGGGGTGAGGGGGAATCAGGGACGCGGTCCCTGGCTGGGAAAAAATGCGGGCTGGAACGCGGTTCGCGCCGACGGGAGATGATTGGGAAAGGGGAAAAAAGTAGCGACGTGGTCGCTACGGGGGAAGGGGGAGGAGGTTGCGCAGCACCCTAGGTAGGCAAAGAGAAAAGTGGGGAGGGTTGATTAGCTGCAAAGAGAAAGAGGCCGCAGTAGCGGAAGGCAAGGTAGAGGGCTGCACGCGGGCTGCCATAACTTGTTGAGTTGAGTGAGCAGGGGGAAAGCTGTTTAGGAATAGAGAAAGAGGCCGTAGTAGCGGAAGGCAAGGTAGAGGGCTGCACGCGGGCTGCCATAACTTGTTGAGTTGAGTGAGCAGGGGGAAAGCTGTTTAGGAATAGAGAAAGAGGCCGCAGTAGCGGAAGGCAAGGTAGAGGGCTGCACGCGGGCTGCCATAACTTGCGGAGTTGAAAAACGTGTTGCAAGAACAGAGAGGGAGACGCCGGAGGAACGGAGCTCCACGCTGCGGCTCTGGTGCTCGGTTGATCGGCTATAGTAGGAGAGGAAAGTGAACTGATTGTTGGAGAAGGCGACGAAGGTCTGCTTTCCTTGCGAAACGAGGGCAATCGATCTATCCAACTCTGCTCTAATCAAAGATATGGTCCGCGGAGTAGCTCTCCTTCTTGCAAGCGGAGTGGTGCCGATGCTGCAACTTCGGCAGATAGAGGCCGACTGCGAATAAATAACCTGTCTGATTGAAGGAGGCGTGGCAAACTCCGTCATGCTCCTCCCGAACTTCTGTTTGTATAAGTCTGGCAGTTACTTCAGGAAGTAAAAGTCCTACCATGTATTGATTCTACTTGTGCACTACACTATTTAGCTGATCTACCTGACTGAGGAGGAGTTGTGGTAACTAGAATCTGTTGGTTTAATAAATGGTTGGAACAAATATTTGGTAGGACTTTAACTCTGTTGGTGCGCATAGGGGAGAAAACAGGCAACTCTGGGCATTCTTTCTAGAAATGAACGACTCCCCTGAATCATCTTCTTCCCTTCTGTGGGAAACAGGAAAAACAGTACTCAAAGGAAGAATCATCTCATATTCAGTATACAAAAAAAGAAGTAAAAAGAACAGGAAGTAGAACTCAACAATAAAATTAAACAGTTAGAAGAAACCAATGCAAGCAACCCAATTGAAGAAACACAGGCAAAACTTAGGAAACATAAATTCAAACTCAATGAAATACTCAATAAACACACTCAATTTATGATTCACCGTCTAAGGCAGGAAAACTTCCACCATAGCAATAAATCAGGTAAATACTTAGCAAATCAAATCCAACGTAACAAGGAAAAATCAACAATCCCGGTCATAAAGAACTCAGCAGGGAAGCTAATCAGTTCACCTGAAGAAATAAATCATGTTTTTTACCAGTTTTACAATAAACTATATTCTTCAGAAATAAACCCCAACCAGGAATTCATAGACTATTTCCCAAACAGCATCAAATTACCACAACTCAATGAGACCCAAATAAATAACCTGGAATCACCTATAACTCAACAAGAACTGTTTGATGCCCTGAAACAGATGCCTGATAATAAAGCACCAGGTCCGGATGGCTTCCCTGCTGAGTTCTACAAACAATTTTGGACCATCTTAGCTCCACTTTTCACCAGAATGATTAATGAATCAAAACAGAAAGGACGTCTTCCAACTAGTTCCACCACAGCCTTAATTTCACTGCTCCTCAAACCCAATAAGGACCCAACATTGCCATCCAGCTACTGGCCAATCTCTCTCCTCAATGTGGACAATAAGATAATCGCAAAAATGCTAGCACACAGATTAGCAGAGGTCACCCCATCCATTATCCACCCAGACCAAACAGGCTTCATTAAAGGCAGAATTTCATCCACCAACACCCGCAGACTGTTTAACATAATGTATCACTCCACAAATTTTCAAGATAATACCATCATAGCAACTCTGGACGCAGAAAAAGCATTTGATGAACTGGAATTTCCTGTTTTCCACTTTAGGGAGGTTTGGCTTCGGGGAGTCATTCATTAACTGGATTAAACTGCTATACACCTCTCCTTCAGCCACAGTAATCACTAATGGACTAACATCACAAAGTTTCACTCTTCACCGGGGAACTAGACAAGGGTGCCCACTCTCCCCCTCCCTATTTACAATCTTCATTGAACCCCTAGCAGCTGCCATCTGTCAGAACCCCCTCATCAAGGGTGTCCAGACTCCATATATGCACCATAAAATCAGCCTTTATGCCGACGACATTCTTCTCTTTCTTCAAGACCCCACAACATCAGTAAAAGAAACCATCAAACTCATTGACACATTCTCCAAAATTTCTGAATACTCAATCAATTGGAATAAATCTGCAATTTTCCCATTACATCCCAACAGCTGGGATGTGACAGCCAACTCTTCACCTATCCCACTCACCTATCCCACTAACTATATCACTTACTTAGGGATAAAAGTCTCCCCCAGGCTGTCAGACTTATTTAGCCTAAATTATTCCCCTCTCACTTCAATACTGTAGATGATGACCTTCAACGCTGGAAGAACCTCCCATTATCCATCATGGACAGAATCTCAGTAATCAAAATGACAATACTGCCCAAAATAAACTATTTACTCTCTATGATTTCAACCCAGCCCACCCCACTCTGGTTTAAGTCTCTCGATTCATTAATCACTAAATTCTACTGGAAAGATAAGACCCCAAGGATCAAACTCACCACTCTCCAAAAACCAAAAGCACTGGGAGGACTAGAGGCCCCACACTTCCAGCCCTGGCCAACCAGCTCCACTTCATCTACAAATGGCTACACCCCACCCCCTCAGACAACACCTGGTTAGACCTAGAACAAACAATCTGTAAAGAAATTAAAATCTCAGATCTCCCTTTCTGCAGTCAGTCGATCAAAAAACATCCATCCAAAGCCCCAACAATTTCATCTACTCTGACAGCCTGGTGGAGATTCTACCACATCACTGATTCACCTATAGCACCATCAATTCGCACCCTGATTTGTAATAACCCAGATTTCACTGTCAATAAAAAACCACTTAACTTTCACACATGGATGGGAAAGGGCATCACTCACTTTCAGCACATTCTTCAAGACAATAATCTGGCCTCATTTTCCTGTTTCGTCCAGAAGCACGGCATCGAGAGTAAACACTTCTTACAATACCTGCAAATTAAATCATCTATCCTAGGAAAAATTAACATCCAGACAGCTAACCTTGACATTCCCCCACCAATCTCAGAGCTGCTTAATATTCCCTCTCCCAAAAAAATACTCTCCCAAATTTACAAAATTATATCTCGTTCAGAAAAAACAATTGGCCTACCATATCACAAATGGGAATCAGACTTATCAATTACTCCCGGTGCCGACTTCTGGACCAAAATGTGCAAAAACATCTACCTCATGACAAAGAATAGTAATCTACAACTAATACAATACAAGGTTCTTCACAGATTTCACTTCACTGCACATAAATTGGCTAAAATGGGGTTTGGTTCGGATCTATGCTCTCACTGCACACAAAATAACCCAGACACATACATTCATGCGGTTTGGCATTGCACTCCAATCAACCACTTCTGGGTGAGTGTCACAAAATCTCTCCCTTCCATCTTTGGCTGTCACATCCCAGCATCCCCTTCCTTATGCGTACTTGGTGATATATCCACAGTCAATTTAAGCAACTCCTGCAATAAAACACTGCTGGTAGCGCTGACTATCGCCAAGAAAACAATCCTCATGAACTGGAAATCTAGGAACAATGTTCACATCACTCATTGGAAAAACTTGTTAACAGACTATATATCATTAGAAAACCTATCAACTACAAACTTAATCAATACTCTGGATACAACCTCTCCTTGGTACCCCTTTATCACCTACTTACAGTCCTGACCCTCTTTGCCTGAGATCCATCTCCACACCATCATAACACACTTCATCAACAGATACACATATCATCGAACACTGGGCAGGGGATGGTAGCTGGAACTATTATTGTTATTATTATTATTATTAGTAGTAGTAGTAGTAATATAAATAGCATCCACTTCTTCCCCTCCCCCTTTTATTTACATTCTCTGATAAACTTTACTAATTTCACTCTTTTTCTCTGCCTCTCTCATCGTTATTCTGCCGGGGCCCCATTGGATGGCTTGGGAGACTCGGTCCTGGCGGGTCGCTGTGTGGATTTGGCATTGGTTGGGTCCTGTGGGTTATCTATTGGCCCTGGGCCCCCGTTGTGCACCCTCCTCATACGCTCATGCACACGCCTTGTCCTGGAAGCACACATCACGCTTTACTCTCTTTTAATTGCACTACATGTTAGGTGACATTAATCAAACATAAACAAAAACTACAAAACAGGCTAGGGTAAGAGTGGAGTGCAGGTAGATGCCTCATCAGGTGTCTATCGGCATGCCTCACTTATTTTAATGCACACATTACAGAGGAGGCATACATCTTACACAAGTGTGGTGTGCATGGGAAAATCCTGACAGATATTCACCATGCATGCCCACTTCTTTTAATGCTACACACTAGAAAGAGCCCTCAACCTAGCCATTCATATACATATTTAGGTCAAGAGTGGCGTGTTGGGTGGAGGTCTGGGGGCGAGGTGTGGTTGGTCGTGGTAGTGGGGGATGTGTGCATATGCTGGGGGCCTGGGTGGCACGCAGGTCCTCCCCTCTGTCAGCTCGTCGCCGTATAACTGCGGGGGCTGGGTGAAACTGTGGCCATTAATGGGTGCCCAGGTTGGCAATCAGTTATTTTTATTATTACACTCATCTTTAACAGAATAATTACAACTCCTCTCCTCTGAAACCCTCCCTCTCTGTGTTCCAGCTTCTCTCCTCCTGGCCCAACAGCAAGCCAGCCTTACACATATGCACACACATACATCCTCACACACTCACTACCCCTCACCCCCATCCCAACACCACCTTATTCACACTCTCAGAACTACCATCCGCACCCCCCCCATCCCCCCTTCTTTTCATTCCGGTCATCAATTTCATCCCTGATAATCATATCTGTAATCATCTTGGACGCAAATCATCCTTAGCCTTTCTGTTATTAATGTTATGTTGTGTTAAGAAGCCAAGTCAATGTGATGTCTTGTTAAGTTACAGTATGTGTTTGTGTAATGTACATCTGTTTGTCTTATGTAGTATTCTTGTGCATGTCGTAGTGTTGCATTTTCTGTAATGTCAATGGTGTTTGCAATAAAAAAAAGAAAAAAAAAGAAAACAGGCAACTCAAAAGTGTGTAGGCCTAACTAATAGTATGTAAAAAAAAATGGAATGAGAAAGCACATCCCATAGTGATTGGTATTGCACACTAGCTCTAAAGTTACAGGATATATATATATATATATATATAAATAAAAAGTATATTTATTTTTACTTGAATACATTTCATACACAGCATGTCTTTCTTATACTAGATAACTTCTACGTTTTCTAGCTCTGATACATTGCTGTCAAGCAAGTGCAAAAATACTATAGAAATGGCCCAGCAGACTAAAGACAGTTCTGTGAAGACCTAAAATAAACTTTGGTGTTGTAAAATTAACACATGAAGGGTTGTGATTTATTTGGAGAAAAAAGTAACAAATGTATTCAAATAAATTGTGCACTGACCATGATTTTGCCTCAATGTCTTTCATAGGCTGGAGTCATAAGCTCAATTCTACAGCTACAGTGTTAGCACAGAGGTAAAGAACAGGAGGGTAATAGACATAAATAAAGCAGTGATTTTCTTTGGTCTGAATAAAGAAGGGGAGTTTATTTTTGAGGTTGAGAACAATTTTCAGATTTTAGGTTTTATAAAAGATTGGTATTTATTGACACCTTTATGCAATTGCATTCCACTATCTGTTAAAATATCACCATCTGAGGGGAATTTACTGCACGTCTCTGTGCTGCAAAGAGCTTTATTGTACAAGTTTCTGTATTCTCTCTAAAATGAATGGGAAAACAATTCTGGACATCCTACTGCTTCTATTCCTGAAATCATATCTCAGTTTCTGCACAGAAACCCCTTGTTCAGTTCTACCCAAAAATATGAAAGACACAAACACACACAGACACACACACACACACAAAATTCATCCTCTTACATTATTGGCACTTACATACATAATAATATCTACATTTATTTACATAAACAGAGAAAAAAACATAGTTTTTTCCAAAATCAAACGGGAAAAGTCAGTTCAGTTCATTGATAACATGGTTCAAAACATAGCAGAAGTATTAATGGGGTCCTCTATTAGATTTTCTATTGTGTACATATCTGCTACCGATAGTTTAAAGTTCAGTATTGCTCAATGCCTGCCTGATCTGTGTCCATGGAGATCCCAGCAGAGAAGCGATAATGAAGAGGAATATTAAATAGATGGCCTTAACCAAGGCCTGTGAGGAAGGCTCACCTGAAAAAAGATGGAAGTAAATGGTCATTCAGAAACCCAAAATTGTCATTCAGTGCAACAAAATTCACCCGTTGTGTCCTACTTGTACCATCCGTCGTCGCACTGAATGAGAATGACAACTTTTAATATTTTAGTCTAAATGTAAATGAAACACATGTAAGAAGCACATTATTTTCTTTTATGCTTACTTGTTACTTGCTTTTTTATCATCTATAAAGATTTTGATTCATCTGTCTATCATGTGTAATGATTCTTTTTTTTTAAATCTAATGAAGGAAGGTAACATGAAAAAACATGTTCTGTCACTACCAACAGTTTTTTCTATGGCTACAATGGATTTAGTTAGTGATATTCAATTTCTTTAAATACACATTATACTTAATTATTTGTATGATCATCGAAAAATATGGGTGCAAATATTTTAAATGATTTCATTATAAAACTTAAGATAAAAGATTATTATAAAAATTAAGAATTAATCAATATGCTAGTTTCTCTTAAATATGCATGAAGAATCATAACTGGTTTATAGAAAATGTTTATAAATTCCTTTTTGAAAAAATCCGCTTTTTAATTTAGAGGCCGGAGCATCCGCTCTGATCCGCTCCAATTTCGCTCTGATACTGCTCACACCACGGGTCTGAGGCATGCATGCCCAAATCCACTGATAATTCATGTCTTCCTAATAAAACCAAGACCATTAAATTTCAAAGATTGGCCATTGTAAGTTTGTTGATGGGGATGGAGTTAGTTAAATATTTTAGAAAGGAAACTGATAGTCATACAAGTGTAGGCCTACTATTTCTACACAACTAGATACTAATAATGTAGAGCAAGAACAACCATGTGATGACACTGTTTCAGTGAGTAAAGATTAATTTTGGAATGTAAGAAGACACATTTTGCGGAAACATTAGAGTGTGCTATGGAGAGCAAAGAAAAAAACGTGAGCAATTTGAATATGCTACCTTCCTATCAAGTAGAAGGCTAAAGTAAAACGTGCATGCTAAGCCTGTATTCTTTAGGCAATTAATCACATTGATCCCTGTAGTTTTAGGCTTATGAGCAGGCTTGGAATTTCACCATTCTGGGGGCAAGGCCACTTGGCCTTCAGTTGGGCATATTTGGTGGGGGGCACAAAGGCCACATGTCAGGGCAACAAGGCCAAAGTTAACTATACAGTAGTAGCATATAAAAATTATCAAAGTTGTATTTAGCCTATTCACTGCAGTAGACCTGCATCACTGTATGAAACATTACAAAACATGAAACATGACATATTACATAGAACTGTAAATCATCTGATCATCTAATAATTACAGATATTTAGGCTATATATAACATTTATTTTATATTTGGCCTGCTATGAAATCATGTATTGAACAATTTAAGCACAGCTCAGCTTTAAGAAACTCAAATAGCCTAGATGCATGCTTAGCATTTTGTGATCTTTAAGGCTACTTTCACAAACTCTTAGTCAGCTGTCCTCTGGTTTACCAACATCTAGGCGATATTTGTAACATTTATTTTGTATTTGGCCCGTTATGAAATCATGTGGAACAATTTAACCACATTGTAAAACTTAAAGACCAAATTTGGAGACATCCATGCATGTCGAAATTTACTGCAAATTCAAAACTGGATTACTCTGGAACTGTACAGGGGACTGCTTTACACCTTTGTGTTCGGTAAGGTCTGCTGTTTATTCTGATATATGGTTTGTCATGTGTTAAAAGAAGGGTTCGTGAAGTATAAGAGATGAATGGGTAGGGAGATCATGGACGCAAAACCTTCAGTAGAATGTATGATTAAATTGAATTATATTATTTACTTTTCTCGCGAACCGTTCAACACAGCAATTATCGGCTAACATCGTTTAAAAGCTGAGAAAAAGCTCTTTCATGTGATACTTGTGATGTCTGTGTGATGATGAGTAGGCTACTTCGCAAGTAGTTCAACTGAGAAGAATGGGTGAATTTGGACGCACTTTCTTTCTTGCGCTGTCACTTTCTCCACTGCTTAAAAGACTAAATTCATTTGCGCTGTGAATGCTAAGATTATTTTGACAGGCCACAGGCTAAATAAAAATCGCTATTAGTAGGACTCAAAGCAGAATATTGAAAGATGGGGGCACCAAGGCCACCGTGGCCTGTAAACCTCTGATTTTCAAAGGGGCATCACGGCCAACGCAAGGGGCTACGATGGCCATGGCCGTCGTGGCCGCCGTGAAATTCCTACCCTGCTTATGAGTATTGACGATGGCAAGCTTGTTCGTTGTTGCACTATTGGTGTTGCACTATATTTTAAAGGGACACCAGGCAACGTTTTCGTGTTAATTACTCATCTTCGTAAGTCGGTATATTGTTAAATGACTCATTACAGGGCAAATGAAGACTCTCTCGCCCGCCCCTACTGCCTGTAGGAAGAATATCCCGCTTGCAAGTTCAGTGTATCGTACCCGCCGACCGAAGCAGGATCAGTTTACATCCTGCATACAGCACAGAGGCAGGCTAACGAAACGCTAGCGATTGTTGCAAACGTGTGTATTACAGAGCCACCGAAGAAGCAGCGAAAAAACCCTTGACGGAAGATGCAAAGAAAAGGAAAAGAGCTTCAGACCGAGGGAGGGGGAGTTTCGTAGAGAAAAAGCATCAAGCTTGCCTGGTGTCCCTTTAAAATAAATGTTCTACGAGTGAAATATATTGCCATTGTTCTTAGTTCTTTGGGATTTAAGTTTTTCGTTTAATGTGACAATTTGGCTTGTAGATTATTTCTCCCTCTTTTAAATTGGAGCGAGCGTGGAGTGATTTCACTGGAGCGGGAGGATTTTGAAGTGGAGCGGGGAGCGAAATTGAGCGGAGCGACCTGACGTGAATTTGAGCGGAGGAGCGGCCAAGTGCAGGGAGCGGGATATTCGCACCGCTCAGCTCTGCTCACTAGCTCTGATAGAAACTAACAAAAGCCCCAAAGTACCGAAAGGCACTGAAAATTAAAATAACTGTTTTTTTTTTTTTTTTTTGGGGGCTCTTTTGAATCTTTTGGTAGAGTTTTGCTACACTCATATGGTGAATATCACCATCAAATAATGATAAATAATCAATAATCAAAATATTCATTATATTGGCTACATTACTTTTTTTCTTCTTCAAATAATCTGTTGTTGTGTTGAGCGGGTATTAAGCACAGGGGGAAATATGGTGACCTGCCTTCGCTCATCCCTCAAGCCAGAAAATGTGCAGGCTTTTTTGTAAAGCCATCGACACAGTGATTCATTAAAGTTTCCAATGACATACGCCTCAACACAGATTCAGGTAAAACATCAGTCCTAGTGCTACTGGACCTTAGTGCAGCATTTGACACTGTTGATCACAATATTTTACTACACAGACTAGAACACTGGGTTGGATTTACAGGCATAGTTATCAGCTGGCTAAAATCATATCTACAAGAAAGGAGCTTCTTTGTTGCCATCGGAAACTGTACCTCATCACCAACGTCCATGACCTGTGGTGTTCCCCAGGGGTCGATCTTGGGGCCACTATTATTCAACCTCTATATGCTCCCACTTGGACAAATCATTCAAAATAATTTGATTTCATATCATAGCTATGCAGATGACACACAAATTTACTTAGCTCTATCACCAAACGACTATGGTCCTCTTGATGTGTCAGTGTATAGAACAAATCAACACCTGGATGTCTCAATTTTCTTCAGCTGAACAAAGAAAAAACTGAAGTAATTATATTTGGTAAAAATGAGGAAAGACTTAGGGTTGCCACTCTCCTTGACACAAGGCAAAGGATACTGTTAAAAATCTTGGTGTATTAATTGACAGTGATCTAAATTTCAACAGCCACATGAAAGCGATAACTAAATCAGCTTTTTACCACCTCAAAAATATTGCCAAACTCAGAGGGCTGATGTCAAAACATGACTTAGAAAAACTCATTCATGCATTTATCTCCAGCAGGGTTGATTACTGCAATGGACTGTTCACAGGCCTTCCTAAAAAAGACTATTAAACAGCTTCAGGTGATACAAAATGCAGCAGCTAGGACTCTAACAAAAACTAAAAAGAACTGACCACATTACTCCAATTCTTAAGTCCTTGCACTGGCTTCCAGTAAGTCACAGAATTGACTTTAAAGCACTATTTCTTGTTTATAAATCAGTAAATGGAGCAGGACCTAAATACTTGTCAGACATGCTTCAACAGTGCACACCTTCTCGTCCTCTCAGGTCCCAGGTGAAAAACCTGCTAGTAAAACCTACAGTTAGAACTAAACATGGTGAAGCAGCTTTTCAGCTGTGGAACCAACTTTCGGATGACATTAAGGCCCCAACTGTAGCCAGTTTTAAATCTAGACTTAAGACCAAACTGTTCTCAGATGCTTTCTGCTAACTGTGCCGAGTTACAAATTCTGAATCTGCCTTGATAATTATTCTACTTTGTCTTTTATTACTTTTTTTACTACTTTTGCCTTTGTTTTTGCTTACTAATTATTCTTTATTTTCAAATGATTTTACCTTGCGTTTTATGTTTTCTTTTTATTATGATCTTTACCTTTTAACTATTCTTTGACTATATTGCCCTTCTATGCTTTTATTTGTTAT